>NW_027478767.1:300000-573224 GCF_051014685.1 Ptiloglossa arizonensis | reverse complement strand
CTAGGGGAAAAGTGCGCATACCGTTGTAATCGGGCGAGTTTCTACTTTCAGATGAAACAGAAATTTTGCGGATTGGTCAATCCGTTCGCGAGATATGGCAGTTTGGAGGTAAGAAACGCTTCAGAAACTCAAAATTTTCGCAGTTCTGATGCTCGAAACGAATAACTAGAAAGGCCTAGGGGAAAACTACACCTACCGTTGTAATCGGGCGAGTTTCTACTTTCAGATGCAACTGAAATTTTGCGGATTGGTCAATCCGTTCGCGAGATATGGCAGTTTGGAGGTAAGAAACGCTTGAGAAACTCAAAATATTCGCAGTTCTGAGGCTCGAAACGAATAACAAGAACGGCCTAGGGGAAAAGTGCGCATACCGTTGTAATCGGGCGAGTTTCTACTTTCAGATGCAACAGAAATTTTGCGAATTGGTTAATCCGTTCGCGAGATATGGCAGTTTGGATGTAACTAACGCTTGAGGAACTCAAAATTTTCGCATTTTTGATGCTCGAAACGAATAACTAGTACGGCCTAGGGGAAAAGTGCGCATACCGTTGTAATCGGGCGAGTTTCTACTTTCAGAAGCAACAGAAATTTTGCGGATTGGTCAATCCGTTCGCGAGATATGGCAGTTTGGAGGTAAGAAACGCTTGAGAAACTCAAAATATTCGCAGTTCTGATGCTCGAAACGAATAACAAGAACGGCCTAGGGGAAAAGTGCGCATACCGTTGTAATCGGGCGAGTTTCTATTTTCAGATGCAACAGAAATTTTGAGAATTGGTTAATCCGTTCGCGAGATATGGCAGTTTGGAGGTAACTAACGCTTGAGAAACTCAAAATTTTCGCATTTTTGATGCTCGAAACGAATAACTAGTACGGCCTAGGGGAAAAGTGCGCATACCGTTGTAATCGGGCGAGTTTCTACTTTCAGAAGCAACAGAAATTTTGCGGCTTGGTCAATCCGTTCGCGAGATATGGCAGTTTGGAGGTAAGAAACGCTTGAGAAACTCAAAATATTCGCAGTTCTGATGCTCGAAACGAATAACAAGAACGGCCTAGGGGAAAAGTGCGCATACCGTTGTAATCGGGCGAGTTTCTACTTTCAGATACAACAGAAATTTTGCGAATTGGTTAATCCGTTCGCGAGATATGGCAGTTTGGAGGTAACTAACGCATGAGAAACTCAAAATTTTCGCATTTTTGATGCTCAAAACGAATAACTAGTACGGCCTAGGGGAAAAGTGCGCATACCGTTGTAATCGGGCGAGTTTCTACTTTCAGATGCAACAGAAATTTTGCGAATTGGTAAATCCGTTCGCGAGATATGGCAGTTTGGAGGTAACTAACGCTTGAGAAACTCAAAATTTTCGCATTTTTGATGCTCGAAACGAATAACTAGTACGGCCTAGGGGAAAAGTGCGCATACCGTTGTAATCGGGCTAGTTTCTACTTTCAGAAGCAACAGAAATTTTGCGGATAGGTCAATCCGTTCGCGAGATATGGCAGTTTGGAGGTAAGAAACGCTTCAGAAACGCAAAATTTTCGCAGTTCTGATGCTCGAAACGAATAACTAGAAAGGCCTAGGGGAAAGCTACACCTACCGTTGTAATCGGGCGAGTTTCTACTTTCAGATGCAACAGAAATTTTGCGGATTGGTCAATCCGTTCGCGAGATATGGCAGTTTGGAAGTAAGAAACGCTTGAGAAACTCAAAATATTCGCAGTTCTGATGCTCGAAACGAATAACAAGAACGGCCTAGGGAAAAAGTGCGCATACCGTTGTAATCGGGCGAGTTTCTACTTTCAGATGCAACAGAAATTTTGCGAATTGGTTAATCCGTTCGCGAGATATGGCAGTTTGGAGGTAAGAAACGCTTGAGAAACTCAAAATTTTCGCATTTCTGATGCTCGATACGAATAACTAGAACGGCCTAGGGGAATAGTGCGCATACCGTTGTAATCGGGCGAGTTTCTACTTTCAGATGCAACAGAAATTTTGCGGATTGGTCAATCCGTTCGCGAGATATGGCGGTTTGGAGGTAAGAAACGCTTCAGAAACTCAAAATTTTCGCAGTTCTGATGCTCGAAACGAATAACTAGAAAGGCCTAGGGGAAAACTACACCTACCGTTGTAATCGGGCGAGTTTCTGCTTTCAGATGCAACAGAAATTTTGCGGATTGGTCAATCCGTTCGCGAGATATGGCAGTTTGGAGGTAAGAAACGCTTGAGAAACTCAAAATATTCGCAGTTCTGATGCTCGAAACGAATAACAAGAACGGCCTAGGGGAAAAGTGCGCATACCGTTGTAATCGGGCGAGTTTCTACTTTCAGATGCAACAGAAATTTTGCGAATTGGTTAATCCGTTCGCGAGATATGGCAGTTTGGAGGTAACTAACGCTTGAGGAACTCAAAATTTTCGCATTTTTGATGCTCGAAACGAATAACTAGTACGGCCTAGGGGAAAAGTGCGCATACCGTTGTAATCGGGCGAGTTTCTACTTTCAGAAGCAACAGAAATTTTGCGGATTGGTCAATCGGTTCGCGAGATATGGCAGTTTGGAGGTAAGAAACGCTTGAGAAACTCAAAATTTTCGCAGTTCTGATGCTCGAAACGAATAACAAGAACGGCCTAGGTGAAAAGTGCGCATACCGTTGTAATCGGGCGAGTTTCTACTTTCAGATCCAACAGAAATTTTGCGGATTGGTCAATCCGTTCGCGAGATATGGCAGTTTGGAGGTAAGAAACGCTTGAGAAACTCAAAATTTTCGCATTTCTGATGCTCGATACGAATAACTAGGACGGCCTAGGGGAATAGTGCGCATACCGTTGTAATCGGGCGAGTTTCTACTTTCAGAAGCAACAGAAATTTTGCGGATTGGTCAATCCGTTCGCGAGATATGGCAGTTTGGAGGTAAGAAACGCTTGAGAAACTCAAAATTTTCGCAGTTCTGATGCTCGAAATGAATAACTGGAACGGCCTAGGGGAAAACTAAACCTCCCGTTGTAGTCGGGCGAGTTTCTACTTTCAGATGCATCAGAAATTTTGCGGATTGATCAATCCGTTCGCGAGATATGGCAGTTTGGAGATAAGAAACGCTTGAGAAACTCGAAATTTTCGCAGTTCTGATGCTCGAAACGCATAACAAGAACGGCCTAGGGGAAAAGTACGCATACCGTTGTAATCGGGCGAGTTTCTACTTTTAGATGCAACAGAAATTTTGCGGATTGGTCAATCCGTTCGCGAGATGTGGCAGTTTGGAGGTAAGAAACGCTTGAGAAACTCAAAATTTTCGCAGTTCTAATGCTCGACACGAATAACTAGAACGGCCTAGGGGAAAAGTGCGCATACCGTTGTAATCGGGCGAGTTTCTACTTTCAGATGAAACAGAAATTTTGCGGATTGGTCAATCCGTTCGCGAGATATGGCAGTTTGGAGGTAAGAAACGCTTCAGAAACTCAAAATTTTCGCAGTTCTGATGCTCGAAACGAATAACTAGAAAGGCCTAGGGGAAAACTACACCTACCGTTGTAATCGGGCGAGTTTCTACTTTCAGATGCAACTGAAATTTTGCGGATTGGTCAATCCGTTCGCGAGATATGGCAGTTTGGAGGTAAGAAACGCTTGAGAAACTCAAAATATTCGCAGTTCTGAGGCTCGAAACGAATAACAAGAACGGCCTAGGGGAAAAGTGCGCATACCGTTGTAATCGGGCGAGTTTCTACTTTCAGATGCAACAGAAATTTTGCGAATTGGTTAATCCGTTCGCGAGATATGGCAGTTTGGATGTAACTAACGCTTGAGGAACTCAAAATTTTCGCATTTTTGATGCTCGAAACGAATAACTAGTACGGCCTAGGGGAAAAGTGCGCATACCGTTGTAATCGGGCGAGTTTCTACTTTCAGAAGCAACAGAAATTTTGCGGATTGGTCAATCCGTTCGCGAGATATGGCAGTTTGGAGGTAAGAAACGCTTGAGAAACTCAAAATATTCGCAGTTCTGATGCTCGAAACGAATAACAAGAACGGCCTAGGGGAAAAGTGCGCATACCGTTGTAATCGGGCGAGTTTCTATTTTCAGATGCAACAGAAATTTTGAGAATTGGTTAATCCGTTCGCGAGATATGGCAGTTTGGAGGTAACTAACGCTTGAGAAACTCAAAATTTTCGCATTTTTGATGCTCGAAACGAATAACTAGTACGGCCTAGGGGAAAAGTGCGCATACCGTTGTAATCGGGCGAGTTTCTACTTTCAGAAGCAACAGAAATTTTGCGGCTTGGTCAATCCGTTCGCGAGATATGGCAGTTTGGAGGTAAGAAACGCTTGAGAAACTCAAAATATTCGCAGTTCTGATGCTCGAAACGAATAACAAGAACGGCCTAGGGGAAAAGTGCGCATACCGTTGTAATCGGGCGAGTTTCTACTTTCAGATACAACAGAAATTTTGCGAATTGGTTAATCCGTTCGCGAGATATGGCAGTTTGGAGGTAACTAACGCATGAGAAACTCAAAATTTTCGCATTTTTGATGCTCAAAACGAATAACTAGTACGGCCTAGGGGAAAAGTGCGCATACCGTTGTAATCGGGCGAGTTTCTACTTTCTGAAGCAACAGAAATTTTGCGGATTGGTCAATCCGTTCGCGAGATATGGCAGTTTGGAGGTAAGAAACGCTTCAGAAACTCAAAATATTCGCAGTTCTGATGCTCGAAACGAATAACAAGAACGGCCTAGGGGAAAAGTGCGCATACCGTTGTAATCGGGCAAGTTTCTACTTTCAGATGCAACAGAAATTTTGCGAATTGGTTAATCCGTTCGCGAGATATGGCAGTTTGGAGGTAACTAACGCTTGAGGAACTCAAAATTTTCGCATTTTTGATGCTCGAAACGAATAACTAGTACGGCCTAGGGGAAAAGTGCGCATACCGTTGTAATCGGGCGAGTTTCTACTTTCAGAAGCAACAGAAATTTTGCGGATTGGTCAATCCGTTCGCGAGATATGGCAGTTTGGAGGTAAGAAACGCTTGAGAAACTCAAAATTTTCGCAGTTCTGATGCTCGAAACGAATAACAAGAACGGCCTAGGGGAAAAGTGCGCATACCGTTGTAATCGGGCGAGTTTCTACTTTCAGATGCAACAGAAATTTTGCGGATTGGTCAATCCGTTCGCGAGATATGGCAGCTTGGAGGTAAGAAACGCTTGAGAAACTCAAAATTTTCGCAGTTCTAATGCTCGACACGAATAACTAGAACGGCCTAGGGGAAAAGTGCGCATACCGCTGTAATCGGGCGAGTTTCTACTTTCAGATGCAACAGAAATTTTGCGGATTGGTCAATCCGTTCGCGAGATATGGCAGTTTGGAGGTAAGAAACGCTTGAGAAACTCAAAATTTTCGCAGATCTGATGCTCGAAACGAATAACTAGAACCGCCTAGGTGAAAAATGCGCATACCGTTGTAATCGGGCGAGTTTCTACTTTCAGATGCAACAGAAATTTTGCGGATTGGTCAATCCGTTCGCGAGATATGGCAGTTTGGAGGTAAGAAACGCTTGAGAAACTCAAAATTTTCGCATTTCTGATGCTCGATACGAATAACTAGGACGGCCTAGGGGAATAGTGCGCATACCGTTGTAATCGGGCGAGTTTCTATTTTCAGATGCAACAGAAATTTTGAGAATTGGTTAATCCGTTCGCGAGATATGGCAGTTTGGAGGTAACTAACGCTTGAGAAACTCAAAATTTTCGCATTTTTGATGCTCGAAACGAATAACTAGTACGGCCTAGGGGAAAAGTGCGCATACCGTTGTAATCGGGCGAGTTTCTACTTTCAGAAGCAACAGAAATTTTGCGGATTGGTCAGTCCGTTCGCGAGATATGGCAGTTTGGACGTAAGAAATGCTTGAGAAACTCAAAATATTCGCAGTTCTGATGCTCGAAACGAATAACAAGAACGGCCTAGGGGAAAAGTGCGCATACCGTTGTAATCGGGCGAATTTCTACTTTCAGATGCAAGAGAAATTTTGCGGATTGGTCAATCCGTTCGCGAGATATGGCAGCTTGGAGGTAAGAAACGCTTGAGAAACTCAAAATTTTCGCAGTTCTGATGCTCGAAACGATTAACTAGAACCGGCTAGGGGAAAAGTGCGCATACCGTTGTAATCGGGTGAGTTTCTACTTTCAGATGCATCAGAAATTTTGCGGATTGGTCAATCCGTTCGCGAGATATGGCAGTTTGGAGGTAAGAAACGCTTCAGAAACTCAAAATTTTCGCAGTTGTGATGCTCGAAACGAATAACTAGAAAGGCCTAGGGGAAAACTACACCTACCGTTGTAATCGGGCGAGTTTCTACTTTCAGATGCAACAGAAATTTTGCGGATTGGTCAATCCGTTCGCGAGATATGGCAGTTTGGAGGTAAGAAACGCTTGAGAAACTCAAAATTTTCGCAGTTCTGATGCTCGAAACGAATAACAAGAACGGCCTAGGGGAAAAGTGCGCATACCGTTGTAATCGGGCGAGGTTCTACTTTCAGATGCAACAGAAATTTTGCGGATTGGTCAATCTGTTCGCGAGATATGGCAGCTTGGACGTAAGAAACGCTTGAGAAACTCAAAATTGTCGCAGTTCTGATGCTCGAAACGAATAACAAGAACGGCCTAGGGGAAAAGTGCGCATACCGTTGTAATCGGGCGAGTTTCTACTTTCAGATGCAACAGAAATTTTGCGGATTGGTCAATCCGTTCGCGAGATATGGCAGCTTGGAGGTAAGAAACGCTTGAGAAACTCAAAATTTTCGCAGTTCTGATGCTCGAAACGATTAACTAGAACCGCCTAGGGGAAAAGTGCGCATACCGTTGTAATCGGGTGAGTTTCTACTTTCAGATGCAACAGAAATTTTGCGGATTGGTCAATCCGTTCGCGAGATATGGCAGTTTGGAGGTAAGAAACGCTTCAGAAACTCAAAATTTTCGCAGTTGTGATGCTCGAAACGAATAACTAGAAAGGCCTAGGGGAAAACTACACCTACCGTTGTAATCGGGCGAGTTTCTACTTTCAGATGCAACAGAAATTTTGCGGATTGGTCAATCCGTTCGCGAGATATGGCAGTTTGGAGGTAAGAAACGCTTGAGAAACTCAAAATTTTCGCAGTTCTGATGCTCGAAACGAATAACAAGAACGGCCTAGGGGAAAAGTGCGCATACCGTTGTAATCGGGCGAGGTTCTACTTTCAGATGCAACAGAAATTTTGCGGATTGGTCAATCTGTTCGCGAGATATGGCAGCTTGGAGGTAAGAAACGCTTGAGAAACTCAAAATTTTCGCAGTTCTGATGCTCGAAACGAATAACTAGAAAGGCCTAGGGGAAAACTACACCTACCGTTGTAATCGGGCGAGTTTCTACTTTCAGATGCAACAGAAATTTTGCGGATTGGTCAATCCGTTCGCGAGATATGGCAGTTTGGAGGTAAGAAACGCTTGAGAAACTCAAAATATTCGCAGTTCTGATGCTCGAAACGAATAACAAGAACGGCCTAGGGGAAAAGTGCGCATACCGTTGTAATCGGGCGAGTTTCTACTTTCAGATGCAACAGAAATTTTGCGAATTGGTTAATCCGTTCGCGAGATATGACAGTTTGGAGGTAACTAACGCTTGAGGAACTCAAAATTTTCGAATTTTTGATGCTCGAAATGAATAACTGGAACGGCCTAGGGGAGAACTACACCTCCCGTTGTAATCGGGCGAGTTTCTACTTTCAGATGCAACAGAAATTTTGCGGATTGGTCAATCCGTTCGCGAGATATGGCAGTTTGGAGGTAAGAAACGCTTGAGAAACTCAAAATTTTCGCAGTTCTGATGCTCGAAATGAATAACTGGAACGGCCTAGGGGAAAACTACACCTCCCGTTGTAATCGGGCGAGTTTCTACTTTCAGATGCAACAGAAATTTTGCGGATTGATCAATCCGTTCGCGAGATATGGCAGTTTGGAGATAAGAAACGCTTGAGAAACTCAAAATTTTCGCAGTTCTGATGCTCGAAACGAATAACAAGAACGGCCTAGGGGAAAAGTACGCATACCGTTGTAATCGGGCGAGTTTCTACTTTTAGATGCAACAGAAATTTTGCGGATTGGTCAATCCGTTCGCGAGATGTGGCAGTTTGGAGGTAAGAAACGCTTGAGAAACTCAAAATTTTCGCAGTTCTAATGCTCGACACGAATAACTAGAACGGCCTAGGGGAAAAGTGCGCATACCGTTGTAATCAGGCGAGTTTCTACTTTCAGATGCAACAGAAATTTTGCGGATTGGTCAATCCGTTCGCGAGATATGGCAGTTTGGAGGTAAGAAACGCTTGAGAAACTCAAAATTTTCGCAGTTCTGATGCTCGAAACGAATAACTAGAAAGGCCTAGGGGAAAACTACACCTACCGTTGTAATCGGGCGAGTTTCTACTTTCAGATGCAACAGAAATTTTGCGGATTGGTCAATCCGTTCGCGAGATATGGCAGTTTGGAGGTAAGAAACGCTTGAGAAACTCAAAATATTCGCAGTTCTGAGGCTCGAAACGAATAACAAGAACGGCCTAGGGGAAAAGTGCGCATACCGTTGTAATCGGGCGAGTTTCTACTTTCAGATGCAACAGAAATTTTGCGAATTGGTTAATCCGTTCGCGAGATATGGCAGTTTGGAGGTAACTAACGCTTGAGGAACTCAAAATTTTCGCATTTTTGATGCTCGAAACGAATAACTAGTACGGCCTAGGGGAAAAGTGCGCATACCGTTGTAATCGGGCGAGTTTCTACTTTCAGAAGCAACAGAAATTTTGCGGATTGGTCAATCCGTTCGCGAGATATGGCAGTTTGGAGGTAAGAAACGCTTGAGAAACTCAAAATATTCGCAGTTCTGATGCTCGAAACGAATAACAAGAACGGCCTAGGGGAAAAGTGCGCATACCGTTGTAATCGGGCGAGTTTCTATTTTCAGATGCAACAGAAATTTTGAGAATTGGTTAATCCGTTCGCGAGATATGGCAGTTTGGATGTAACTAACGCTTGAGAAACTCAAAATTTTCGCATTTTTGATGCTCGAAACGAATAACTAGTACGGCCTAGGGGAAAAGTGCGCATACCGTTGTAATCGGGCGAGTTTCTACTTTCAGATGCAACAGAAATTTTGCGGATTGGTCAATCCGTTCGCGAGATATGGCAGTTTGGAGGTAAGAAACGCTTGAGAAACTCAAAATATTCGCAGTTCTGATGCTCGAAACGAATAACAAGAACGGCCTAGGGGAAAAGTGCGCATACCGTTGTAATCGGGCGAGTTTCTACTTTCAGATGCAACAGAAATTTTGCGGATTGGTCAATCCGTTCGCGAGATATGGCAGTTTGGAGGTAAGAAACGCTTCAGAAACTCAAAATTTTCGCAGTTGTGATGCTCGAAACGAATAACTAGAAAGGCCTAGGGGAAAACTACACCTACCGTTGTATTCGGGCGAGTTTCTACTTTCAGATGCAACAGAAATTTTGCGGATTGGTCAATCCGTTCGCGAGATATGGCAGTTTGGAGGTAAGAAACGCTTCAGAAACTCAAAATATTCGCAGTTCTGATGCTCGAAACGAATAACAAGAACGGCCTAGGGGAAAAGTGCGCATACCGTTGTAATCGGGCGAATTTCTACTTTCAGATGCAAGAGAAATTTTGCGGATTGGTCAATCCGTTCGCGAGATATGGCAGCTTGGAGGTAAGAAACGCTTGAGAAACTCAAAATTTTCGCAGTTCTGATGCTCGAAACGATTAACTAGAACCGGCTAGGGGAAAAGTGCGCATACCGTTGTAATCGGGTGAGTTTCTACTTTCAGATGCAACAGAAATTTTGCGGATTGGTCAATCCGTTCGCGAGATATGGCAGTTTGGAGGTAAGAAACGCTTGAGAAACTCAAAATTTTCGCATTTCTGATGCTCGATACGAATAACTAGGACGGCCTAGGGGAATAGTGCGCATACCGTTGTAATCGGGCGAGTTTCTATTTTCAGATGCAACAGAAATTTTGAGAATTGGTTAATCCGTTCGCGAGATATGGCAGTTTGGAGGTAACTAACGCTTGAGAAACTCAAAATTTTCGCATTTTTGATGCTCGAAACGAATAACTAGTACGGCCTAGGGGAAAAGTGCGCATACCGTTGTAATCGGGCGAGTTTCTACTTTCAGAAGCAACAGAAATTTTGCGGATTGGTCAATCCGTTCGCGAGATATGGCAGTTTGGACGTAAGAAACGCTTGAGAAACTCAAAATATTCGCAGTTCTGATGCTCGAAACGAATAACAAGAACGGCCTAGGGGAAAAGTGCGCATACCGTTGTAATCGGGCGAATTTCTACTTTCAGATGCAAGAGAAATTTTGCGGATTGGTCAATCCGTTCGCGAGATATGGCAGCTTGGAGGTAAGAAACGCTTGAGAAACTCAAAATTTTCGCAGTTCTGATGCTCGAAACGATTAACTAGAACCGGCTAGGGGAAAAGTGCGCATACCGTTGTAATCGGGTGAGTTTCTACTTTCAGATGCAACAGAAATTTTGCGGATTGGTCAATCCGTTCGCGAGATATGGCAGTTTGGAGGTAAGAAACGCTTCAGAAACTCAAAATTTTCGCAGTTGTGATGCTCGAAACGAATAACTAGAAAGGCCTAGGGGAAAACTACACCTACCGTTGTAATCGGGCGAGTTTCTACTTTCAGATGCAACAGAAATTTTGCGGATTGGTCAATCCGTTCGCGAGATATGGCAGTTTGGAGGTAAGAAACGCTTGAGAAACTCAAAATTTTCGCAGTTCTGATGCTCGAAACGAATAACAAGAACGGCCTAGGGGAAAAGTGCGCATACCGTTGTAATCGGGCGAGGTTCTACTTTCAGATGCAACAGAAATTTTGCGGATTGGTCAATCTGTTCGCGAGATATGGCAGCTTGGAGGTAAGAAACGCTTGAGAAACTCAAAATTGTCGCAGTTCTGATGCTCGAAACGAATAACAAGAACGGCCTAGGGGAAAAGTGCGCATACCGTTGTAATCGGGCGAGTTTCTACTTTCAGATGCAAGAGAAATTTTGCGGATTGGTCAATCCGTTCGCGAGATATGGCAGCTTGGAGGTAAGAAACGCTTGAGAAACTCAAAATTTTCGCAGTTCTGATGCTCGAAACGATTAACTAGAACCGCCTAGGGGAAAAGTGCGCATACCGTTGTAATCGGGTGAGTTTCTACTTTCAGATGCAACAGAAATTTTGCGGATTGGTCAATCCGTTCGCGAGATATGGCAGTTTGGAGGTAAGAAACGCTTCAGAAACTCAAAATTTTCGCAGTTGTGATGCTCGAAACGAATAACTAGAAAGGCCTAGGGGAAAACTACACCTACCGTTGTAATCGGGCGAGTTTCTACTTTCAGACGCAACAGAAATTTTGCGGATTGGTCAATCCGTTCGCGAGATATGGCAGTTTGGAGGTAAGAAACGCTTAAGAAACTCAAAATTTTCGCAGTTCTGATGCTCGAAACGAATAACAAGAACGGCCTAGGGGAAAAGTGCGCATACCGTTGTAATCGGGCGAGGTTCTACTTTCAGATGCAACAGAAATTTTGCGGATTGGTAAATCCGTTCGCGAGATATGGCAGTTTGGAGGTAAGAAACGCTTCAGAAACTCAAAATTTTCGCAGATCTGATGCTCGAAACGAATAACTAGAACCGCCTAGGGGAAAAGTGCGCATACCGTTGTAATCGGGCGAGTTTCTACTTTCAGATGCAACAGAAATTTTGCGGATTGATCAATCCGTTCGCGAGATATGGCAGTATGGAGATAAGAAACGCTTGAGAAACTCAAAATTTTCGCAGTTCTGATGCTCGAAACGAATAACAAGAACGGCCTAGGGGAAAAGTACGCATACCGTTGTAATCGGGCGAGTTTCTACTTTTAGATGCAATAGAAATTTTGCGGATTGGTCAATCCGTTCGCGAGATGTGGCAGTTTGGAGGTACGAAACGCTTCAGAAACTCAAAATTTTCGCAGTTCTGATGCTCGAAACGAATAACTAGAAAGGCCTAGGGGAAAACTACACCTACCGTTGTAATCGGGCGAGTTTCTACTTTCAGATGCAACAGAAATTTTGCGGATTGGTCAATCCGTTCGCGAGATATGGCAGTTTGGAGGTAAGAAACGCTTGAGAAACTCAAAATATTCGCAGTTCTGATGCTCGAAACGAATAACAAGAACGGCCTAGGGGAAAAGTGCGCATACCGTTGTAATCGGGCGAGTTTCTACTTTCAGATGCAACAGAAATTTTGCGAATTGGTTAATCCGTTCGCGAGATATGACAGTTTGGAGGTAACTAACGCTTGAGGAACTCAAAATTTTCGAATTTTTGATGCTCGAAATGAATAACTGGAACGGCCTAGGGGAGAACTACACCTCCCGTTGTAATCGGGCGAGTTTCTACTTTCAGATGCAACAGAAATTTTGCGGATTGGTCAATCCGTTCGCGAGATATGGCAGTTTGGAGGTAAGAAACGCTTGAGAAACTCAAAATTTTCGCAGTTCTGATGCTCGAAACGAATAACTAGAAAGGCCTAGGGGAAAACTACACCTACCGTTGTAATCGGGCGAGTTTCTACTTTCAGATGCAACAGAAATTTTGCGGATTGGTCAATCCGTTCGCGAGATATGGCAGTTTGGAGGTAAGAAACGCTTGAGAAACTCAAAATATTCGCAGTTCTGAGGCTCGAAACGAATAACAAGAACGGCCTAGGGGAAAAGTGCGCATACCGTTGTAATCGGGCGAGTTTCTACTTTCAGATGCAACAGAAATTTTGCGAATTGGTTAATCCGTTCGCGAGATATGGCAGTTTGGAGGTAACTAACGCTTGAGGAACTCAAAATTTTCGCATTTTTGATGCTCGAAACGAATAACTAGTACGGCCTAGGGGAAAAGTGCGCATACCGTTGTAATCGGGCGAGTTTCTACTTTCAGAAGCAACAGAAATTTTGCGGATTGGTCAATCCGTTCGCGAGATATGGCAGTTTGGAGGTAAGAAACGCTTGAGAAACTCAAAATATTCGCAGTTCTGATGCTCGAAACGAATAACAAGAACGGCCTAGGGGAAAAGTGCGCATACCGTTGTAATCGGACGAGTTTCTATTTTCAGATGCAACAGAAATTTTGAGAATTGGTTAATCCGTTCGCGAGATATGGCAGTTTGGATGTAACTAACGCTTGAGAAACTCAAAATTTTCGCATTTTTGATGCTCGAAACGAATAACTAGTACGGCCTAGGGGAAAAGTGCGCATACCGTTGTAATCGGGCGAGTTTCTACTTTCAGATGCAACAGAAATTTTGCGGATTGGTCAATCCGTTCGCGAGATATGGCAGTTTGGAGGTAAGAAACGCTTGAGAAACTCAAAATATTCGCAGTTCTGATGCTCGAAACGAATAACAAGAACGGCCTAGGGGAAAAGTGCGCATACCGTTGTAATCGGGCGAGTTTCTACTTTCAGATGCAACAGAAATTTTGCGGATTGGTCAATCCGTTCGCGAGATATGGCAGTTTGGAGGTAAGAAACGCTTCAGAAACTCAAAATTTTCGCAGTTGTGATGCTCGAAACGAATAACTAGAAAGGCCTAGGGGAAAACTACACCTACCGTTGTATTCGGGCGAGTTTCTACTTTCAGATGCAACAGAAATTTTGCGGATTGGTCAATCCGTTCGCGAGATATGGCAGTTTGGAGGTAAGAAACGCTTGAGAAACTCAAAATATTCGCAGTTCTGATGCTCGAAACGAATAACAAGAACGGCGTAGGGGAAAAGTGCGCATACCGTTGTAATCGGGCGAGTTTCTACTTTCAGATGCAACAGAAATTTTGCGGATTGGTCAATCCGTTCGCGAGATATGGCAGTTTGGAGGTAAGAAACGCTTGAGAAACTCAAAATATTCGCAGTTCTGATGCTCGAAACGAATAACAAGAACGGCCTAGGGGAAAAGTGCGCATACCGTTGTAATCGGACGAGTTTCTATTTTCAGATGCAACAGAAATTTTGAGAATTGGTTAATCCGTTCGCGAGATATGGCAGTTTGGATGTAACTAACGCTTGAGAAACTCAAAATTTTCGCATTTTTGATGCTCGAAACGAATAACTAGTACGGCCTAGGGGAAAAGTGCGCATACCGTTGTAATCGGGCGAGTTTCTACTTTCAGATGCAACAGAAATTTTGCGGATTGGTCAATCCGTTCGCGAGATATGGCAGTTTGGAGGTAAGAAACGCTTGAGAAACTCAAAATATTCGCAGTTCTGATGCTCGAAACGAATAACAAGAACGGCCTAGGGGAAAAGTGCGCATACCGTTGTAATCGGGCGAGTTTCTACTTTCAGATGCAACAGAAATTTTGCGGATTGGTCAATCCGTTCGCGAGATATGGCAGTTTGGAGGTAAGAAACGCTTCAGAAACTCAAAATTTTCGCAGTTGTGATGCTCGAAACGAATAACTAGAAAGGCCTAGGGGAAAACTACACCTACCGTTGTATTCGGGCGAGTTTCTACTTTCAGATGCAACAGAAATTTTGCGGATTGGTCAATCCGTTCGCGAGATATGGCAGTTTGGAGGTAAGAAACGCTTGAGAAACTCAAAATATTCGCAGTTCTGATGCTCGAAACGAATAACAAGAACGGCGTAGGGGAAAAGTGCGCATACCGTTGTAATCGGGCGAGTTTCTACTTTCAGATGCAACAGAAATTTTGCGAATTGGTTAATCCGTTCGCGAGATATGGCAGTTTGGAGGTAACTAACGCTTGAGAAACTCAAAATTTTCGCATTTTTGATGCTCGAAACGAATAACTAGTACGGCCTAGGGGAAAAGTGCGCATACCGTTGTAATCGGGCGAGTTTCTACTTTCAGAAGCAACAGAAATTTTGCGGATTGGTCAATCCGTTCGCGAGATATGGCAGTTTGGAGGTAAGAAACGCTTGAGAAACTCAAAATATTCGCAGTTCTGATGCTCGAAACGAATAACAAGAACGGCCTAGGGGAAAAGTGCGCATACCGTTGTAATCGGGCGAGTTTCTACTTTCAGATGCAACAGAAATTTTGCGGATTGGTCAATCCGTTCGCGAGATATGGAAGTTTGGAGGTAAGAAACGCTTCAGAAACTCAAAATTTTCGCAGTTGTGATGCTCGAAACGAATAACTAGAAAGGCCTAGGGGAAAACTACACCTACCGTTGTAATCGGGCGAGTTTCTACTTTTAGATGCAACAGAAATTTTGCGGATTGGTCAGTCCGTTCGCGAGATGTGGCAGTTTGGAGGTAAGAAACGCTTGAGAAACTCAAAATTTTCGCATTTTTGATGCTCGAAACGAATAACTAGTACGGCCTAGGGGAAAAGTGCGCATACCGTTGTAATCGGGCGAGTTTCTACTTTCAGAAGCAACAGAAATTTTGCGGATTGGTCAATCCGTTCGCGAGATATGGCAGTTTGGAGGTAAGAAACGCTTGAGAAACTCAAAATTTTCGCAGTTCTGATGCTCGAAACGAATAACAAGAACGGCCTAGGGGAAAAGTACGCATACCGTTGTAATCGGGCGAGTTTCTACTTTTAGATGCAACAGAAATTTTGCGGATTGGTCAATCCGTTCGCGAGATATGGCAGTTTGGAGGTAAGAAACGCTTCAGAAACTCAAAATTTTCGCAGTTCTGATGCTCGAAACGAATAACTAGAAGGGCCTAGGGGAAAACTACACCTACCGTTGTAATCGGGCGAGTTTCTACTTTCAGATGCAACAGAAATTTTGCGGATTGGTCAATCCGTTCGCGAGATATGGCAGTTTGGAGGTAAGAAACGCTTGAGAAACTCAAAATATTCGCAGTTCTGATGCTCGAAACGAATAACAAGAACGGCCTAGGGGAAAAGTGCGCATACCGTTGTAATCGGGCGAGTTTCTACTTTCAGATGCAACAGAAATTTTGCGAATTGGTTAATCCGTTCGCGGGATATGGCAGTTTGGAGGTAACTAACGCTTGAGAAACTCAAAATTTTCGAATTTTTGATGCTCGAAACGAATAACTAGTACGGCCTAGGGGAAAAGTGCGCATAACGTTCTAATCGGGCGAGTTTCTACTTTCAGAAGCAACAGAAATTTTGCGGATTGGTCAATCCGTTCGCGAGATATGGCAGTTTGGAGGTAAGAAACGCTTCAGAAACTCAAAATTTTCGCAGTTCTGATGCTCGAAACGAATAACTAGAAAGGCCTAGGGGAAAAGTGTGCATACCGTTGTAATCGGGCGAGTTTCTACTTTCAGAAGCAACAGAAATTTTGCGGATTGATCAATCCGTTCGCGAGATATGGCAGTTTGGAGATAAGAAACGCTTGAGAAACTCAAAATTTTCGCAGTTCTGATGCTCGAAACGAATAACAAGAACGGCCTAGGGGAAAAGTACGCATACCGTTGTAATCGGGCGAGTTTCTACTTTTAGATGCAACAGAAATTTTGCGGATTGGTCAGTCCGTTCGCGAGATGTGGCAGTTTGGAGGTAAGAAACGCTTGAGAAACTCAAAATTTTCGCAGTTCTAATGCTCGACACGAATAACTAGAACGGCCTAGGGGAAAAGTGCGCATACCGTTGTAATCGGGCGAGTTTCTACTTTCAGATGCAACAGAAATTTTGCGGATTGGTCAATCCGTTCGCGAGATATGGCAGTTTGGAGGTAAGAAACGCTTCAGCAACTCAAAATTTTCGCAGTTCTGATGCTCGAAACGAATAACTAGAAGGGCCTAGGGGAAAACTACACCTACCGTTGTAATCGGGCGAGTTTCTACTTTCAGATGCAACAGAAATTTTGCGGATTGGTCAATCCGTTCGCGAGATATGGCAGTTTGGAGGTAAGAAACGCTTGAGAAACTCAAAATATTCGCAGTTCTGATGCTCGAAACGAATAACAAGAACGGCCTAGGGGAAAAGTGCGCATACCGTTGTAATCGGGCGAGTTTCTACTTTCAGATGCAACAGAAATTTTGCGAATTGGTTAATCCGTTCGCGGGATATGGCAGTTTGGAGGTAACTAACGCTTGAGAAACTCAAAATTTTCGCATTTTTGATGCTCGAAACGAATAACTAGTACGGCCTAGGGGAAAAGTGCGCATAACGTTGTAATCGGGCGAGTTTCTACTTTCAGAAGCAACAGAAATTTTGCGGATTGGTCAATCCGTTCGCGAGATATGGCAGTTTGGAGGTAAGAAACGCTTCAGAAACTCAAAATTTTCGCAGTTCTGATGCTCGAAACGAATAACTAGAAAGGCCTAGGGGAAAAGTGTGCATACCGTTGTAATCGGGCGAGTTTCTACTTTCAGAAGCAACAGAAATTTTGCGGATTGGTCAATCCGTTCGCGAGATATGGCAGTTTGGAGGTAAGAAACGCTTGAGAAACACAAAATTTTCGCAGTTCTGATGCTCGAAACGAATAACAAGAACGGCCTAGGGGAAAAGTGCGCATACCGTTGTAATCGGGCGAGTTTCTACTTTCAGATGCAACAGAAATTTTGCGGATTGGTCAATCCGTTCGCGAGATATGGCAGTTTGGAGGTAAGAAACGCTTGAGAAACTCAAAATTTTCGCAGATCTGATGCTCGAAACGAATAACTAGAACCGCCTAGGGGAAAAGTGCGCATACCGTTGTAATCGGGCGAGTTTCTACTTTCAGATGCAACAGAAATTTTGCGGATTGGTCAATCCGTTCGCGAGATATGGCAGTTTGGGGGTAACTAACGCTTGAGAAACTCAAAATTTTCGCATTTTTGATGCTCGAAACGAATAACTAGTACGGCCTAGGGGAAAAGTGCGCATACCGTTGTAATCGGGCGAGTTTCTACTTTCAGAAGCAACAGAAATTTTGCGGATTGGTCAATCCGTTCGCGAGATATGGCAGTTTGGAGGTAAGAAACGCTTGAGAAACTCAAAATTTTCGCAGTTCTGATGCTCGAAATGAATAACTGGAACGGCCTAGGGGAAAACTACACCTTCCGTTGTAATCGGGCGAGTTTCTACTCTCAGATGCAACAGAAATTTTGCGGATTGATCAATCCGTTCGCGAGATATGGCAGTTTGGAGGTAAGAAACGCTTGAGAAACTCAAAATTTTCGCAGTTCTAATGCTCGACACGAATAACTAGAACGGCCTAGGGGAAAAGTGCGCATACCGTTGTAATCGGGCGAGTTTCTACTTTCAGATGCAACAGAAATTTTGCGGATTGGTCAATCCGTTCGCGAGATATGGCAGTTTGGAGGTAAGAAACGCTTCAGAAACTCAAAATTTTCGCAGTTCTGATGCTCGAAACGAATAACTAGAAGGGCCTAAGGAAAAACTACACCTACCGTTGTAATCGGGCGAGTTTCTACTTTCAGATGCAACAGAAATTTTGCGGATTGGTCAATCCGTTCGCGAGATATGGCAGTTTGGAGGTAAGAAACGCTTGAGAAACTCAAAATATTCGCAGTTCTGATGCTCGAAACGAATAACAAGAACGGCCTAGGGGAAAAGTGCGCATACCGTTGTAATCGGGCGAGTTTCTACTTTCAGATGCAACAGAAATTTTGCGAATTGGTTAATCCGTTCGCGGGATATGGCAGTTTGGAGGTAACTAACGCTTGAGAAACTCAAAATTTTCGCATTTTTGATGCTCGAAACGAATAACTAGTACGGCCTAGGGGAAAAGTGCGCATAACGTTGTAATCGGGCGAGTTTCTACTTTCAGAAGCAACAGAAATTTTGCGGATTGGTCAATCCGTTCGCGAGATATGGCAGTTTGGAGGTAAGAAACGCTTCAGAAACTCAAAATTTTCGCAGTTCTGATGCTCGAAACGAATAACTAGAAAGGCCTAGGGGAAAAGTGTGCATACCGTTGTAATCGGGCGAGTTTCTACTTTCAGAAGCAACAGAAATTTTGCGGATTGGTCAATCCGTTCGCGAGATATGGCAGTTTGGAGGTAAGGAACGCTTGAGAAACACAAAATTTTCGCAGTTCTGATGCTCGAAACGAATAACAAGAACGGCCTAGGGGAAAAGTGCGCATACCGTTGTAATCGGGCGAGTTTCTACTTTCAGATGCAACAGAAATTTTGCGGATTGGTCAATCCGTTCGCGAGATATGGCAGTTTGGAGGTAAGAAACGCTTGAGAAACTCAAAATTTTCGCAGTTCTGATGCTCGAAACGAATAACAAGAACGGCCTAGGGGAAAAGTGCGCATACCGCTGTAATCGGGCGAGTTTCTACTTTCAGATGCAACAGAAATTTTGCGAATTGGTTAATCCGTTCGCGAGATATGACAGTTTGGAGGTAACTAACGCTTGAGGAACTCAAAATTTTCGCATTTTTGATGCTCGAAATGAATAACTGGAACGGCCTAGGGGAGAACTACACCTCCCGTTGTAATCGGGCGAGTTTCTACTTTCAGATGCAACAGAAATTTTGCGGATTGGTCAATCCGTTCGCGAGATATGGCAGTTTGGAGGTAAGAAACGCTTGAGAAACTCAAAATATTCGCAGTTCTGATGCTCGAAACGAATAACAAGAACGGCCTAGGGGAAAAGTGCGCATACCGTTGTAATCGGGCGAGTTTCTATTTTCAGATGCAACAGAAATTTTGAGAATTGGTTAATCCGTTCGCGAGATATGGCAGTTTGGATGTAACTAACGCTTGAGAAACTCAAAATTTTCGCATTTTTGATGCTCGAAACGAATAACTAGTACGGCCTAGGGGAAAAGTGCGCATACCGTTGTAATCGGGCGAGTTTCTACTTTCAGATGCAACAGAAATTTTGCGGATTGGTCAATCCGTTCGCGAGATATGGCAGTTTGGAGGTAAGAAACGCTTGAGAAACTCAAAATATTCGCAGTTCTGATGCTCGAAACGAATAACAAGAACGGCCTAGGGGAAAAGTGCGCATACCGTTGTAATCGGGCGAGTTTCTACTTTTAGATGCAACAGAAATTTTGCGGATTGGTCAATCCGTTCGCGAGATATGGCAGTTTGGAGGTAAGAAACGCTTCAGAAACTCAAAATTTTCGCAGTTGTGATGCTCGAAACGAATAACTAGAAAGGCCTAGGGGAAAACTACACCTACCGTTGTAATCGGGCGAGTTTCTACTTTCAGATGCAACAGAAATTTTGCGGATTGGTCAATCCGTTCGCGAGATATGGCAGTTTGGAGGTAAGAAACGCTTGAGAAACTCAAAATATTCGCAGTTCTGATGCTCGAAACGAATAACAAGAACGGCGTAGGGGAAAAGTGCGCATACCGTTGTAATCGGGCGAGTTTCTACTTTCAGATGCAACAGAAATTTTGCGGATTGGTCAATCCGTTCGCGAGATATGGCAGTTTGGAGGTAAGAAACGCTTGAGAAACTCAAAATTTTCGCAGTTCTGATGCTCGAAACGAATAACAAGAACGGCCTAGGGGAAAAGTACGCATACCGTTGTAATCGGGCGAGTTTCTACTTTTAGATGCAACAGAAATTTTGCGGATTGGTCAATCCGTTCGCGAGATGTGGCAGTTTGGAGGTAAGAAACGCTTGAGAAACTCAAAATTTTCGCAGTTCTGATGCTCGAAACGAATAACTAGAACCGCCTAGGGGAAAGGTGCGCATACCGTTGTAATCGGGCGAGTTTCTACTTTCAGATGCAACAGAAATTTTGCGGATTGGTCAATCCGTTCGCGAGATATGGCAGTTTGGAGGTAAGAAACGCTTGAGAAACTCAAAATTTTCGCAGTTCTGATGCTCGAAATGAATAACTGGAACGGCCTAGGGGAAAACTACACCTACCGTTGTAATCGGGCGAGTTTCTATTTTCAGATGCAACAGAAATTTTGCGGATTGGTCAATCCGTTCGCGAGATATGGCAGTTTGGAGGTAAGAAACGCTAGAGGAACTCAAAATATTCGCAGTTCTGATGCTCGAAACGAATAACAAGATCGGCCTAGGGGAAAAGTGCGCATACCGTTGTAATCGGGCGAGTTTCTACTTTCAGATGCAACAGAAATTTTGCGAATTGGTCAATCCGTTCGCGAGATATGGCAGTTTGGAGGTAACTAACGCTTGAGAAACTCAAAATTTTCGCAGTTCTGATGCTCGAAACGAATAACAAGAACGGCCTAGGGGAAAAGTACGCATACCGTTGTAATCGGGCGAGTTTCTACTTTTAGATGCAACAGAAATTTTGCGGATTGGTCAATCCGTTCGCGAGATGTGGCAGTTTGGAGGTAAGAAACGCTTGAGAAACTCAAAATTTTCGCAGTTCTGATGCTCGAAACGAATAACTAGAACCGCCTAGGGGAAAGGTGCGCATACCGTTGTAATCGGGCGAGTTTCTACTTTCAGATGCAACAGAAATTTTGCGGATTGGTCAATCCGTTCGCGAGATATGGCAGTTTGGAGGTAAGAAACGCTTGAGAAACTCAAAATTTTCGCAGTTCTGATGCTCGAAATGAATAACTGGAACGGCCTAGGGGAAAACTACACCTACCGTTGTAATCGGGCGAGTTTCTATTTTCAGATGCAACAGAAATTTTGCGGATTGGTCAATCCGTTCGCGAGATATGGCAGTTTGGAGGTAAGAAACGCTAGAGGAACTCAAAATATTCGCAGTTCTGATGCTCGAAACGAATAACAAGAACGGCCTAGGGGAAAAGTGCGCATACCGTTGTAATCGGGCGAGTTTCTACTTTCAGATGCAACAGAAATTTTGCGAATTGGTCAATCCGTTCGCGAGATATGGCAGTTTGGAGGTAACTAACGCTTGAGAAACTCAAAATTTTCGCATTTTTGATGCTCGAAACGAATAACTAGTACGGCCTAGGGGAAAAGTGCGCATACCGTTGTAATCGGGCGAGTTTATACTTTCAGAAGCAACAGAAATTTTGCGGATTGGTCAATCCGTTCGCGAGATATGGCAGTTTGGAGGTAAGAAACGCTTCAGAAACTCAAAATTTTCGCAGTTCTGATGCTCGAAACGAATAACTAGAAAGGCCTAGGGGAAAAGTGTGCATACCGTTGTAATCGGGCGAGTTTCTACTTTCAGAAGCAACAGAAATTTTGCGGATTGGTCAATCCGTTCGCGAGATATGGCAGTTTGGAGGTAAGAAACGCTTGAGAAACTCAAAATTTTCGCAGTTCTGATGCTCGAAACGAATAACTAGAAAGGCCTAGGGGAAAACTACACCTACCGTTGTAATCGGGCGAGTTTCTACTTTCAGATGCAACAGAAATTTTGCGGATTGGTCAATCCGTTCGCGAGATATGGCAGTTTGGAGGTAAGAAACGCTTGAGAAACTCAAAATATTCGCAGTTCTGATGCTCGAAACGAATAACAAGAACGGCCTAGGGGAAAAGTGCGCATACCGTTGTAATCGGGCGAGTTTCTACTTTCAGATGCAACAGAAATTTTGCGAATTGGTTAATCCGTTCGCGAGATATGGCAGTTTGGAGGTAACTAACGCTTGAGGAACTCAAAATTTTCGCATTTTTGATGCTCGAAACGAGTAACTAGTACGGCCTAGGGGAAAAGTGCGCATACCGTTGTAATCGGGCGAGTTTCTACTTTCAGAAGCAACAGAAATTTTGCGGATTGGTCAATCCGTTCGCGAGATATGGCAGTTTGGAGGTAAGAAACGCTTGAGAAACTCAAAATATTCGCAGTTCTGATGCTCGAAACGAATAACAAGAACGGCCTAGGGGAAAAGTGCGCATACCGTTGTAATCGGGCGAGTTTCTATTTTCAGATGCAACAGAAATTTTGAGAATTGGTTAATCCGTTCGCGAGATATGGCAGTTTGGATGTAACTAACGCTTGAGAAACTCAAAATTTTCGCATTTTTGATGCTCGAAACGAATAACTAGTACGGCCTAGGGGAAAAGTGCGCATACCGTTGTAATCGGGCGAGTTTCTACTTTCAGATGCAACAGAAATTTTGCGGATTGGTCAATCCGTTCGCGAGATATGGCAGTTTGGAGGTAAGAAACGCTTGAGAAACTCAAAATATTCGCAGTTCTGATGCTCGAAACGAATAACAAGAACGGCCTAGGGGAAAAGTGCGCATACCGTTGTAATCGGGCGAGTTTCTACTTTCAGATGCAACAGAAATTTTGCGGATTGGTCAATCCGTTCGCGAGATATGGCTGTTTGGAGGTAAGAAACGCTTCAGAAACTCAAAATTTTCGCAGTTGTGATGCTCGAAACGAATAACTAGAAAGGCCTAGGGGAAAACTACACCTACCGTTGTAATCGGGCGAGTTTCTACTTTCAGATGCAACAGAAATTTTGCGGATTGGTCAATCCGTTCGCGAGATATGGCAGTTTGGAGGTAAGAAACGCTTGAGAAACTCAAAATATTCGCAGTTCTGATGCTCGAAACGAATAACAAGAACGGCGTAGGGGAAAAGTGCGCATACCGTTGTAATCGGGCGAGTTTCTACTTTCAGATGCAACAGAAATTTTGCGGATTGGTCAATCCGTTCGCGAGATATGGCAGTTTGGAGGTAAGAAACGCTTGAGAAACTCAAAATTTTCGCAGTTCTCATGCTCGAAACGAATAACAAGAACGGCCTAGGGGAAAAGTACGCATACCGTTGTAATCGGGCGAGTTTCTACTTTTAGATGCAACAGAAATTTTGCGGATTGGTCAATCCGTTCGCGAGATGTGGCAGTTTGGAGGTAAGAAACGCTTGAGAAACTCAAAATTTTCGCAGTTCTGATGCTCGAAACGAATAACTAGAACCGCCTAGGGGAAAGGTGCGCATACCGTTGTAATCGGGCGAGTTTCTACTTTCAGATGTAACAGAAATTTTGCGGATTGGTCAATCCGTTCGCGAGATATGGCAGTTTGGAGGTAAGAAACGCTTGAGAAACTCAAAATTTTCGCAGTTCTGATGCTCGAAATGAATAACTGGAACGGCCTAGGGGAAAACTACACCTACCGTTGTAATCGGGCGAGTTTCTATTTTCAGATGCAACAGAAATTTTGCGGATTGGTCAATCCGTTCGCGAGATATGGCAGTTTGGAGGTAAGAAACGCTAGAGGAACTCAAAATATTCGCAGTTCTGATGCTCGAAACGAATAACAAGAACGGCCTAGGGGAAAAGTGCGCATACCGTTGTAATCGGGCGAGTTTCTACTTTCAGATGCAACAGAAATTTTGCGAATTGGTCAATCCGTTCGCGAGATATGGCAGTTTGGAGGTAACTAACGCTTGAGAAACTCAAAATTTTCGCAGTTCTGATGCTCGAAACGAATAACAAGAACGGCCTAGGGGAAAAGTACGCATACCGTTGTAATCGGGCGAGTTTCTACTTTTAGATGCAACAGAAATTTTGCGGATTGGTCAATCCGTTCGCGAGATGTGGCAGTTTGGAGGTAAGAAACGCTTGAGAAACTCAAAATTTTCGCAGTTCTGATGCTCGAAACGAATAACTAGAACCGCCTAGGGGAAAGGTGCGCATACCGTTGTAATCGGGCGAGTTTCTACTTTCAGATGCAACAGAAATTTTGCGGATTGGTCAATCCGTTCGCGAGATATGGCAGTTTGGATGTAAGAAACGCTTGAGAAACTCAAAATTTTCGCAGTTCTGATGCTCGAAATGAATAACTGGAACGGCCTAGGGGAAAACTACACCTACCGTTGTAATCGGGCGAGTTTCTATTTTCAGATGCAACAGAAATTATGCGGATTGGTCAATCCGTTCGCGAGATATGGCAGTTTGGAGGTAAGAAACGCTAGAGGAACTCAAAATATTCGCAGTTCTGATGCTCGAAACGAATAACAAGAACGGACTAGGGGAAAAGTGCGCATACCGTTGTAATCGGGCGAGTTTCTACTTTCAGATGCAACAGAAATTTTGCGAATTGGTCAATCCGTTCGCGAGATATGGCAGTTTGGAGGTAACCAACGCTTGAGAAACTCAAAATTTTCGCATTTTTGATGCTCGAAACGAATAACTAGTACGGCCTAGGGGAAAAGTGCGCATACCGTTGTAATCGGGCGAGTTTCTACTTTCAGAAGCAACAGAAATTTTGCGGATTGGTCAATCCGTTCGCGAGATATGGCAGTTTGGAGGTAAGAAACGCTTCAGAAACTCAAAATTTTCGCAGTTCTGATGCTCGAAACGAATAACTAGAAAGGCCTAGGGGAAAAGTGTGCATACCGTTGTAATCGGGCGAGTTTCTACTTTCAGAAGCAACAGAAATTTTGCGGATTGGTCAATCCGTTCGCGAGATATGGCAGTTTGGAGGTAAGAAACGCTTGAGAAACACAAAATTTTCGCAGTTCTGATGCTCGAAACGAATAACAAGAACGGCCTAGGGGAAAAGTGCGCATACCGTTGTAATCGGGCGAGTTTCTACTTTCAGATGCAACAGAAATTTTGCGGATTGGTCAATCCGTTCGCGAGATATGGCAGTTTGGAGGTAAGAAACGCTTGAGAAACTCAAAATTTTCGCAGATCTGATGCTCGAAACGAATAACTAGAACCGCCTAGGGGAAAAGTGCGCATACCGTTGTAATCGGGCGAGTTTCTACTTTCAGATGCAACAGAAATTTTGCGGATTGGTCAATCCGTTCGCGAGATATGGCAGTTTGGAGGTAAGAAACGCTTGAGAAACTCAAAATTTTCGCATTTCTGATGCTCGATACGAATAACTAGAACGGCCTAGGGGAATAGCGCGCATACCGTTGTAATCGGGCGAGTTTCTACATTCAGAAGCAACAGAAATTTTGCGTATTGGTCAATCCGTTCGCGAGATATGGCAGTTTGGAGGTAAGAAACGCTTGAGAAACTCAAAATTTTCGCAGTTCTGATGCTCGAAATGAATAACTGGAACGGCCTAGGGGAAAACTACACCTTCCGTTGTAATCGGGCGAGTTTCTACTTTCAGATGCAACAGAAATTTTGCGGATTGATCAATCCGTTCGCGAGATATGGCAGTTTGGAGATAAGAAACGCTTGAGAAACTCAAAATTTTCGCAGTTCTGATGCTCGAAACGAATAACAAGAACGGCCTAGGGGAAAAGTACGCATACCGTTGTAATCAGGCGAGTTTCTACTTTTAGATGCAACAGAAATTTTGCGGATTGTTCAGTCCGTTCGCGAGATGTGGCAGTTTGGAGGTAAGAAACGCTTGAGAAACTCAAAATTTTCGCAGTTCTAATGCTCGACACGAATAACTAGAACGGCCTAGGGGAAAAGTGCGCATACCGTTGTAATCGGGCGAGTTTCTACTTTCAGATGCAACAGAAATTTTGCGGATTGGTCAATCCGTTCGCGAGGTATGACAGTTTGGAGGTAAGAAACGCTTCAGAAACTCAAAATTTTCGCAGTTCTGATGCTCGAAACGAATAACTAGAAGGGCCTAGGGGAAAACTACACCTACCGTTGTAATCGGGCGAGTTTCTACTTTCAGATGCAACAGAAATTTTGCGGATTGGTCAATCCGTTCGCGAGATATGGCAGTTTGGAGGTAAGAAACGCTTGAGAAACTCAAAATATTCGCAGTTCTGATGCTCGAAACGAATAACAAGAACGGCCTAGGGGAAAAGTGCGCATACCGTTGTAATCGGGCGAGTTTCTACTTTCAGATGCAACAGAAATTTTGCGAATTGGTTAATCCGTTCGCGGGATATGGCAGTTTGGAGGTAACTAACGCTTGAGAAACTCAAAATTTTCGCATTTTTGATGCTCGAAACGAATAACTAGTACGGCCTAGGGGAAAAGTGCGCATAACGTTCTAATCGGGCGAGTTTCTACTTTCAGAAGCAACAGAAATTTTGCGGATTGGTCAATCCGTTCGCGAGATATGGCAGTTTGGAGGTAAGAAACGCTTCAGAAACTCAAAATTTTCGCAGTTCTGATGCTCGAAACGAATAACTAGAAAGGCCTAGGGGAAAAGTGTGCATACCGTTGTAATCGGGCGAGTTTCTACTTTCAGAAGCAACAGAAATTTTGCGGATTGGTCAATCCGTTCGCGAGATATGGCAGTTTGGAGGTAAGAAACGCTTGAGAAACACAAAATTTTCGCAGTTCTGATGCTCGAAACGAATAACAAGAACCGCCTAGGGGAAAAGTGCGCATACCGTTGTAATCGGGCGAGTTTCTACTTTCAGATGCAACAGAAATTTTGCGGATTGGTCAATCCGTTCGCGAGATATGGCAGTTTGGAGGTAAGAAACGCTTGAGAAACTCAAAATTTTCGCAGATCTGATGCTCGAAACGAATAACTAGAACCGCCTAGGGGAAAAGTGCGCATACCGTTGTAATCGGGCGAGTTTCTACTTTCAGATGCAACAGAAATTTTGCGGATTGGTCAATCCGTTCGCGAGATGTGGCAGTTTGGAGGTAAGAAACGCTTGAGAAACTCAAAATTTTCGCAGTTCTGATGCTCGAAATGAATAACTGGAACGGCCTAGGGGAAAACTACACCTTCCGTTGTAATCGGGCGAGTTTCTACTTTCAGATGCAACAGAAATTTTGCGGATTGATCAATCCGTTCGCGAGATATGGCAGTTTGGAGATAAGAAACGCTTGAGAAACTCAAAATTTTCGCAGTTCTGATGCTCGAAACGAATAACAAGAACGGCCTAGGGGAAAAGTACGCATACCGTTGTAATCGGGCGAGTTTCTACTTTTAGATGCAACAGAAATTTTGCGGATTGGTCAGTCCGTTCGCGAGATGTGGCAGTTTGGAGGTAAGAAACGCTTGAGAAACTCAAAATTTTCGCAGTTCTAATGCTCGACACGAATAACTAGAACGGCCTAGGGGAAAAGTGCGCATACCGTTGTAATCGGGCGAGTTTCTACTTTCAGATGCAACAGAAATTTTGCGGATTGGTCAATCCGTTCGCGAGATATGGCAGTTTGGAGGTAAGAAACGCTTCAGAAACTCAAAATTTTCGCAGTTCTGATGCTCGAAACGAATAACTAGAAGGGCCTAGGGGAAAACTACACCTACCGTTGTAATCGGGCGAGTTTCTACTTTCAGATGCAACAGAAATTTTGCGGATTGGTCAATCCGTTCGCGAGATATGGCAGTTTGGAGGTAAGAAACGCTTGAGAAACTCAAAATATTCGCAGTTCTGATGCTCGAAACGAATAACAAGAACGGCCTAGGGGAAAAGTGCGCATACCGTTGTAATCGGGCGAGTTTCTACTTTCAGATGCAACAGAAATTTTGCGAATTGGTTAATCCGTTCGCGGGATATGGCAGTTTGGAGGTAACTAACGCTTGAGAAACTCAAAATTTTCGCATTTTTGATGCTCGAAACGAATAACTAGTACGGCCTAGGGGAAAAGTGCGCATAACGTTGTAATCGGGCGAGTTTCTACTTTCAGAAGCAACAGAAATTTTGCGGATTGGTCAATCCGTTCGCGAGATATGGCAGTTTGGAGGTAAGAAACGCTTCAGAAACTCAAAATTTTCGCAGTTCTGATGCTCGAAACGAATAACTAGAAAGGCCTAGGGGAAAAGTGTGCATACCGTTGTAATCGGGCGAGTTTCTACTTTCAGAAGCAACAGAAATTTTGCGGATTGGTCAATCCGTTCGCGAGATATGGCAGTTTGGAGGTAAGAAACGCTTGAGAAACACAAAATTTTCGCAGTTCTGATGCTCGAAACGAATAACAAGAACGGCCTAGGGGAAAAGTGCGCATACCGTTGTAATCGGGCGAGTTTCTACTTTCAGATGCAACAGAAATTTTGCGGATTGGTCAATCCGTTCGCGAGATATGGCAGTTTGGAGGTAAGAAACGCTTGAGAAACTCAAAATTTTCGCAGATCTGATGCTCGAAACGAATAACTAGAACCGCCTAGGGGAAAAGTGCGCATACCGTTGTAATCGGGCGAGTTTCTACTTTCAGATGCAACAGAAATTTTGCGGATTGGTCAA
Organism: Ptiloglossa arizonensis; assembly: GCF_051014685.1. Taxonomy (NCBI): domain Eukaryota; kingdom Metazoa; phylum Arthropoda; class Insecta; order Hymenoptera; family Colletidae; genus Ptiloglossa; species Ptiloglossa arizonensis. The sequence continues at coordinate 544,269 of NW_027478767.1, read as the reverse complement.
TCCGTTCGCGAGATATGGCAGTTTGGAGGTAAGAAACGCTTGAGAAACTCAAAATTTTCGCATTTCTGATGCTCGATACGAATAACTAGAACGGCCTAGGGGAATAGCGCGCATACCGTTGTAATCGGGCGAGTTTCTACTTTCAGAAGCAACAGAAATTTTGCGGATTGGTCAATCCGTTCGCGAGATATGGCAGTTTGGAGGTAAGAAACGCTTGAGAAACTCAAAATTTTCGCAGTTCTGATGCTCGAAATGAATAACTGGAACGGCCTAGGGGAAAACTACACCTTCCGTTGTAATCGGGCGAGTTTCTACTTTCAGATGCAACAGAAATTTTGCGGATTGATCAATCCGTTCGCGAGATATGGCAGTTTGGAGGTAAGAAACGCTTGAGAAACTCAAAATTTTCGCAGTTCTAATGCTCGACACGAATAACTAGAACGGCCTAGGGGAAAAGTGCGCATACCGTTGTAATCGGGCGAGTTTCTACTTTCAGATGCAACAGAAATTTTGCGGATTGGTCAATCCGTTCGCGAGATATGGCAGTTTGGAGGTAAGAAACGCTTCAGAAACTCAAAATTTTCGCAGTTCTGATGCTCGAAACGAATAACTAGAAGGGCCTAGGGGAAAACTACACCTACCGTTGTAATCGGGCGAGTTTCTACTTTCAGATGCAACAGAAATTTTGCGGATTGGTCAATCCGTTCGCGAGATATGGCAGTTTGGAGGTAAGAAACGCTTGAGAAACTCAAAATATTCGCAGTTCTGATGCTCGAAACGAATAACAAGAACGGCCTAGGGGAAAAGTGCGCATACCGTTGTAATCGGGCGAGTTTCTACTTTCAGATGCAACAGAAATTTTGCGAATTGGTTAATCCGTTCGCGGGATATGGCAGTTTGGAGGTAACTAACGCTTGAGAAACTCAAAATTTTCGCACTTTTGATGCTCGAAACGAATAACTAGTACGGCCTAGGGGAAAAGTGCGCATAACGTTGTAATCGGGCGAGTTTCTACTTTCAGAAGCAACAGAAATTTTGCGGATTGGTCAATCCGTTCGCGAGATATGGCAGTTTGGAGGTAAGAAACGCTTCAGAAACTCAAAATTTTCGCAGTTCTGATGCTCGAAACGAATAACTAGAAAGGCCTAGGGGAATAGTGTGCATACCGTTGTAATCGGGCGAGTTTCTACTTTCAGAAGCAACAGAAATTTTGCGGATTGGTCAATCCGTTCGCGAGATATGGCAGTTTGGAGGTAAGAAACGCTTGAGAAACACAAAATTTTCGCAGTTCTGATGCTCGAAACGAATAACAAGAACGGCCTAGGGGAAAAGTGCGCATACCGTTGTAATCGGGCGAGTTTCTACTTTCAGATGCAACAGAAATTTTGCGGATTGGTCAATCCGTTCGCGAGATATGGCAGTTTGGAGGTAAGAAACGCTTGAGAAACTCAAAATTTTCGCAGATCTGATGCTCGAAACGAATAACTAGAACCGCCTTGGGGAAAAGTGCGCATACCGTTGTAATCGGGCGAGTTTCTACTTTCAGATGCAACAGAAATTTTGCGGATTGGTCAATCCGTTCGCGAGATATGGCAGTTTGGAGGTAAGAAACGCTTGAGAAACTCAAAATTTTCGCATTTCTGATGCTCGATACGAATAACTAGAACGGCCTAGGGGAAAAGTGCGCACACCGTTGTAATCGGGCGAGTATCTACTTTCAGAAGCAACAGAAATTTTGCGGATTGGTCAATCCGTTCGCGAGATATGGCAGTTTGGAGGTAAGAAACGCTTGAGAAACTCAAAATTTTCGCAGTTCTGATGCTCGAAATGAATAACTGGAACGGCCTAGGGGAAAACTACACCTACCGTTGTAATCGGGCGAGTTTCTACTTTCAGATGCAACAGAAATTTTGCGGATTGGTCAATCCGTTCGCGAGATATGGCAGTTTGGAGGTAAGAAACGCTAGAGGAACTCAAAATATTCGCAGTTCTGATACTCGAAACGAATAACAAGAACGGCCTAGGGGGAAAGTGCGCATACCGTTGTAATCGGGCGAGTTTCTACTTTCAGATGCAACAGAAATTTTGCGAATTGGTCAATCCGTTCGCGAGATATGGCAGTTTGGGGGTAACTAACGCTTGAGAAACTCAAAATTTTCGCATTTTTGATGCTCGAAACGAATAACTAGTACGGCCTAGGGGAAAAGTGCCCATACCGTTGTAATCGGGCGAGTTTCTACTTTCAGAAGCAACAGAAATTTTGCGGATTGGTCAATCCGTTCGCGAGATATGGCAGTTTGGAGGTAAGAAACGCTTGAGAAACTCAAAATTTTCGCAGTTCTGATGCTCGAAACGAATAACAAGGACGGCCTAGGGGAAAAGTGCGCATACCGTTGTAATCGGGCGATTTTCTACTTTCAGATGCAACAGAAATTTTGCGGATTGGTCAATCCGTTCGCGAGATATGGCAGTTTGGAGGTAAGAAACGCTTGAGAAACTCAAAATTTTCGCAGTTCTGATGCTCGAAACGAATAACTAGAACCGCCTAGGGGAAAAGTGCGCATACCGTTGTAATCGGGCGAGTTTCTACTTTCAGATGCAACAGAAATTTTGCGGATTGGTCAATCCGTTCGTGAGATATGGTAGTTTCGAGGTAAGAAACGCTTGAGAAACTCAAAATTTTCGCATTTCTGATGCTCGATACGAATAACTAGAACGGCCTAGGGGAAAAGTGCGCATACCGTTGTAATCGGGCGAGTATCTACTTTCAGAAGCAACAGAAATTTTGCGGATTGGTCAATCCGTTCGCGAGATATGGCAGTCTGGAGGTAAGAAACGCTTGAGAAACTCAAAATTTTCGCAGTTCTGATGCTCGAAATGAATAACTGGAACCGCCTAGGGGAAAACTACACCTACCTTTGTAATCGGGCGAGTTTCTACTTTCAGATGCAACAGAAATTTTGCGGATTGGTCAATCCGTTCGCGAGATATGGCAGTGTGGAGGTAAGAAACGCTAGAGGAACTCAAAATATTCGCAGTTCTGATGCTCGAAACGAATAACAAGAACGGCCTAGGGGAAAAGTGCGCATACCGTTGTAATCGGGCGAGTTTCTACTTTCAGATGCAACAGAAATTTTGCGAATTGGTCAATCCGTTCGCGAGATATGGCAGTTTGGGGGTAACTAACGCTTGAGAAACTCAAAATTTTCGCATTTTTGATGCTCGAAACGAATAACTAGTACGGCCTAGGGGAAAAGTGCGCATACCGTTGTAATCGGGCGAGTTTCTACTTTCAGAAGCAACAGAAATTTTGCGGATTGGTCAATCCGTTCGCGAGATATGGCAGTTTGGAGGTAAGAAACGCTTGAGAAACTCAAAATTTTCGCAGTTCTGATGCTCGAAACGAATAACAAGAACGGCCTAGGGGAAAAGTGCGCATACCGTTGTAATCGGGCGAGTTTCTACTTTCAGATGCAACAGAAATTTTGCGGATTGGTCAATCCGTTCGCGAGATATGGCAGTTTGGAGGTAAGAAACGCTTGAGAAACTCAAAATTTTCGCAGTTCTGATGCTCGAAACGAATATCTAGAACCGCCTAGGGGAAAAGTGCGCATACCGTTGTAATCGGGCGAGTTTCTACTTTCAGATGCAACAGAAATTTTGCGGATTGGTCAATCCGTTCGCGAGATATGGCAGTTTGGATGTAAGAAACGCTAGAGGAACTCAAAATATTCGCAGTTCTGATGCTCGAAACGAATAACAAGAACGGCCTAGGGGAAAAGTGCGCATACCGTTGTAATCGGGCGAGTTTCTACTTTCAGATGCAACAGAAATTTTGCGAATTGGTCAATCCGTTCGCGAGATATGGCAGTTTGGGGGTAACTAACGCTTGAGAAACTCAAAATTTTCGCATTTTTGATGCTCGAAACGAATAACTAGTACGGCCTAGGGGAAAAGTGCGCATACCGTTGTAATCGGGCGAGTTTCTACTTTCAGAAGCAACAGAAATTTTGCGGATTGGTCAATCCGTTCGCGAGATATGGCAGTTTGGAGGTAAGAAACGCTTGAGAAACTCAAAATTTTCGCAGTTCTGATGCTCGAAACGAATAACAAGAACGGCCTAGGGGAAAAGTGCGCATACCGTTGTAATCGGGCGATTTTCTACTTTCAGATGCAACAGAAATTTTGCGGATTGGTCAATCCGTTCGCGAGATATGGCAGTTTGGAGGTAAGAAACGCTTGAGAAACTCAAAATTTTCGCAGTTCTGATGCTCGAAACGAATAACTAGAACCGCCTAGGGGAAAAGTGCGCATACCGTTGTAATCGGGCGAGTTTCTACTTTCAGATGCAACAGAAATTTTGCGGATTGGTCAATCCGTTCGCGAGATATGGTAGTTTCGAGGTAAGAAACGCTTGAGAAACTCAAAATTTTCGCATTTCTGATGCTCGATACGAATAACTAGAACGGCCTAGGGGAAAAGTGCGCATACCGTTGTAATCGGGCGAGTATCTACTTTCAGAAGCAACAGAAATTTTGCGGATTGGTCAATCCGTTCGCGAGATATGGCAGTCTGGAGGTAAGAAACGCTTGAGAAACTCAAAATTTTCGCAGTTCTGATGCTCGAAATGAATAACTGGAACCGCCTAGGGGAAAACTACACCTACCTTTTTAATCGGGCGAGTTTCTACTTTCAGATGCAACAGAAATTTTGCGGATTGGTCAATCCGTTCGCGAGATATGGCAGTTTGGAGGTAAGAAACGCTTGAGAAACTCAAAATTTTCGCAGTTCTGATGCTCGATACGAATAACTAGAACGGCCTAGGGGAATAGCGCGCATACCGTTGTAATCGGGCGAGTTTCTACTTTCAGAAGCAACAGAAATTTTGCGGATTGGTCAATCCGTTCGCGAGATATGGCAGTTTGGAGGTAAGAAACGCTTGAGAAACTCAAAATTTTCGCAGTTCTGATGCTCGAAATGAATAACTGGAACGGCCTAGGGGAAAACTACACCTTCCGTTGTAATCGGGCGAGTTTCTACTTTCAGATGCAACAGAAATTTTTCGGATTGGTCAATCCGTTCGCGAGATATGGCAGTTTGGAAGTAAGAAGCGCTTGAGGAACTCAAAATTTTCGCAGTTCTGATGCTCGAAACGAATAACTAGAACCGCCTAGGGGAAAAGTGCGCATACCGTTGTAATCGGGCGAGTTTCTACTTTCAGATGCAACAGAAATTTTGCGGATTGGTCAATCCGTTCGCGAGATATGGCAGTTTCGAGGTAAGAAACGCTTGAGAAACTCAAAATTTTCGCATTTCTGATGCTCGATACGAATAACTAGAACGGCCTAGGGGAAAAGTGCGCACACCGTTGTAATCGGGCGAGTATCTACTTTCAGAAGCAACAGAAATTTTGCGGATTGGTCAATCCGTTCGCGAGATATGGCAGTTTGGAAGTAAGAAACGCTTGAGAAACTCAAAATTTTCGCAGTTCTGATGCTCGAAATGAATAACTGGAACGGCCTAGGGGAAAACTACACCTACCGTTGTAATCGGGCGAGTTTCTACTTTCAGATGCAACAGAAATTTTGCGGATTGGTCAATCCGTTCGCGAGATATGGCAGATTGGAGGTAAGAAACGCTAGAGGAACTCAAAATATTCGCAGTTCTGATGCTCGAAACGAATAACAAGAACGGCCTAGGGGAAAAGTGCGCATACCGTTGTAATCGGGCGAGTTTCTACTTTCAGATGCAACAGAAATTTTGCGAATTGGTCAATCCGTTCGCGAGATATGGCAGTTTGGGGGTAACTAACGCTTGAGAAACTCAAAATTTTCGCATTTTTGATGCTCGAAACGAATAACTAGTACGGCCTAGGGGGAAAGTGCGCATACCGTTGTAATCGGGCGAGTTTCTACTTTCAGAAGCAACAGAAATTTTGCGGATTGGTCAATCCGTTCGCGAGATATGGCAGTTTGGAGGTAAGAAACGCTTGAGAAACTCAAAATTTTCGCAGTTCTGATGCTCGAAACGAATAACAAGGACGGCCTAGGGGAAAAGTGCGCATACCGTTGTAATCGGGCGATTTTCTACTTTCAGATGCAACAGAAATTTTGCGGATTGGTCAATCCGTTCGCGAGATATGGCAGTTTGGAGGTAAGAAACGCTTGAGAAACTCAAAATTTTCGCAGTTCTGATGCTCGAAACGAATAACTAGAACGGCCTAGGGGAAAAGTGCGCATACCGTTGTAATCGGGCGAGTATCTACTTTCAGAAGCAACAGAAATTTTGCGGATTGGTCAATCCGTTCGCGAGATATGGCAGTCTGGAGGTAAGAAACGCTTGAGAAACTCAAAATTTTCGCAGTTCTGATGCTCGAAATGAATAACTGGAACCGCCTAGGGGAAAACTACACCTACCTTTGTAATCGGGCGAGTTTCTACTTTCAGATGCAACAGAAATTTTGCGGATTGGTCAATCCGTTCGCGAGATATGGCAGTGTGGAGGTAAGAAACGCTAGAGGAACTCAAAATATTCGCAGTTCTGAAGCTCGAAACGAATAACAAGAACGGCCTAGGGGAAAAGTGCGCATACCGTTGTAATCGGGCGAGTTTCTACTTTCAGATGCAACAGAAATTTTGCGAATTGGTCAATCCGTTCGCGAGATATGGCAGTTTGGGGGTAACTAACGCTTGAGAAACTCAAAATTTTCGCATTTTTGATGCTCGAAACGAATAACTAGTACGGCCTAGGGGAAAAGTGCGCATACCGTTGTAATCGGGCGAGTTTCTACTTTCAGAAGCAACAGAAATTTTGCGGATTGGTCAATCCGTTCGCGAGATATGGCAGTTTGGAGGTAAGAAACGCTTGAGAAACTCAAAATTTTCGCAGTTCTGATGCTCGAAACGAATAACAAGAACGGCCTAGGGGAAAAGTGCGCATACCGTTGTAATCGGGCGAGTTTCTACTTTCAGATGCAACAGAAATTTTGCGGATTGGTCAATCCGTTCGCGAGATATGGCAGTTTGGAGGTAAGAAACGCTTGAGAAACTCAAAATTTTCGCAGTTCTGATGCTCGAAACGAATATCTAGAACCGCCTAGGGGAAAAGTGCGCATACCGTTGTAATCGGGCGAGTTTCTACTTTCAGATGCAACAGAAATTTTGCGGATTGGTCAATCCGTTCGCGAGATATGGCAGTTTGGAGGTAAGAAACGCTAGAGGAACTCAAAATATTCGCAGTTCTGATGCTCGAAACGAATAACAAGAACGGCCTAGGGGAAAAGTGCGCATACCGTTGTAATCGGGCGAGTTTCTACTTTCAGATGCAACAGAAATTTTGCGAATTGGTCAATCCGTTCGCGAGATATGGCAGTTTGGGGGTAACTAACGCTTGAGAAACTCAAAATTTTCGCATTTTTGATGCTCGAAACGAATAACTAGTACGGCCTAGGGGAAAAGTGCGCATACCGTTGTAATCGGGCGAGTTTCTACTTTCAGAAGCAACAGAAATTTTGCGGATTGGTCAATCCGTTCGCGAGATATGGCAGTTTGGAGGTAAGAAACGCTTGAGAAACTCAAAATTTTCGCAGTTCTGATGCTCGAAACGAATAACAAGAACGGCCTAGGGGAAAAGTGCGCATACCGTTGTAATCGGGCGATTTTCTACTTTCAGATGCAACAGAAATTTTGCGGATTGGTCAATCCGTTCGCGAGATATGGCAGTTTGGAGGTAAGAAACGCTTGAGAAACTCAAAATTTTCGCAGTTCTGATGCTCGAAACGAATAACTAGAACCGCCTAGGGGAAAAGTGCGCATACCGTTGTAATCGGGCGAGTTTCTACTTTCAGATGCAACAGAAATTTTGCGGATTGGTCAATCCGTTCGCGAGATATGGTAGTTTCGAGGTAAGAAACGCTTGAGAAACTCAAAATTTTCGCATTTCTGATGCTCGATACGAATAACTAGAACGGCCTAGGGGAAAAGTGCGCATACCGTTGTAATCGGGCGAGTTTCTACTTTCAGATGCAACAGAAATTTTGCGAATTGGTCAATCCGTTCGCGAGATATGGCAGTTTGGGGGTAACTAACGCTTGAGAAACTCAAAATTTTCGCATTTTTGATGCTCGAAACGAATAACTAGTACGGCCTAGGGGAAAAGTGCGCATACCGTTGTAATCGGGCGAGTTTCTACTTTCAGAAGCAACAGAAATTTTGCGGATTGGTCAATCCGTTCGCGAGATATGGCAGTTTGGAGGTAAGAAACGCTTGAGAAACTCAAAATTTTCGCAGTTCTGATGCTCGAAACGAATAACAAGAACGGCCTAGGGGAAAAGTGCGCATACCGTTGTAATCGGGCGATTTTCTACTTTCAGATGCAACAGAAATTTTGCGGATTGGTCAATCCGTTCGCGAGATATGGCAGTTTGGAGGTAAGAAACGCTTGAGAAACTCAAAATTTTCGCAGTTCTGATGCTCGAAACGAATAACTAGAACCGCCTAGGGGAAAAGTGCGCATACCGTTGTAATCGGGCGAGTTTCTACTTTCAGATGCAACAGAAATTTTGCGGATTGGTCAATCCGTTCGCGAGATATGGTAGTTTCGAGGTAAGAAACGCTTGAGAAACTCAAAATTTTCGCATTTCTGATGCTCGATACGAATAACTAGAACGGCCTAGGGGAAAAGTGCGCATACCGTTGTAATCGGGCGAGTATCTACTTTCAGAAGCAACAGAAATTTTGCGGATTGGTCAATCCGTTCGCGAGATATGGCAGTCTGGAGGTAAGAAACGCTTGAGAAACTCAAAATTTTCGCAGTTCTGATGCTCGAAATGAATAACTGGAACCGCCTAGGGGAAAACTACACCTACGTTTGTAATCGGGCGAGTTTCTACTTTCAGATGCAACAGAAATTTTGCGGATTGGTCAATCCGTTCGCGAGATATGGCAGTTTGGAGGTAAGAAACGCTAGAGGAACTCAAAATATTCGCAGTTCTGATGCTCGAAACGAATAACAAGAACGGCCTAGGGGAAAAGTGCGTATACCGTTGTAATCGGGCGAGTTTCTACTTTCAGATGCAACAGAAATTTTGCGAATTGGTCAATCCGTTCGCGAGATATGGCAGTTTGGGGGTAACTAACGCTTGAGAAACTCAAAATTTTCGCACTTTTGATGCTCGAAACGAATAACTAGTACGGCCTACGGGAAAAGTGCGCATACCGTTGTAATCGGGCGAGTTTCTACTTTCAGAAGCAACAGAAATTTTGCGGATTGGTCAATCCGTTCGCGAGATATGGCAGTTTGGAGGTAAGAAACGCTTGAGAAACTCAAAATTTTCGCAGTTCTGATGCTCGAAACGAATAACAAGAACGGCCTAGGGGAAAAGTGCGCATACCGTTGTAATCGGGCGAGTTTCTACTTTCAGATGCAACAGAAATTTTGCGGATTGGTCAATCCGTTCGCGAGATATGGCAGTTTGGAGGTAAGAAACGCTTGAGAAACTCAAAATTTTCGCAGTTCTGATGCTCGAAACGAATATCTAGAACCGCCTAGGGGAAAAGTGCGCATACCGTTGTAATCGGGCGAGTTTCTACTTTCAGATGCAACAGAAATTTTGCGGATTGGTCAATCCGTTCGCGAGATATGGCAGTTTGGAGGTAAGAAACGCTTGAGAAACTCAAAATTTTCGCAGTTCTGATGCTCGAAACGAATAACTAGAACCGCCAAGGGGAAAAGTGCGCATACCGTTGTAATCGGGCGAGTTTCTACTTTCAGATGCAACAGAAATTTTGCGGATTGGTCAATCCGTTCGCGAGATATGGCAGTTTCGAGGTAAGAAACGCTTGAGAAACTCAAAATTTTCGCATTTATGATGCTCGATACGAATAACTAGAACGGCCTAGGGGAAAAGTGCGCATACCGTTGTAATCGGGCGAGTATCTACTTTCAGAAGCAACAGAAATTTTGCGGATTGGTCAATCCGTTCGCGAGATATGGCAGTTTGGAGGTAAGAAACGCTTGAGAAACTCAAAATTTTCGCAGTTCTGATGCTCGAAATGAATAACTGGAACGGCCTAGGGGAAAACTACACCTACCGTTGTAATCGGGCGAGTTTCTATTTTCAGATGCAACAGAAATTTTGCGGATTGGTCAATCCGTTCGCGAGATATGGCAGTTTGGAGGTAAGAAACGCTAGAGGAACTCAAAATATTCGCAGTTCTGATGCTCGAAACGAATAACAAGAACGGCCTAGGGGAAAAGTGCGCACACCGTTGTAATCGGGCGAGTTTCTACTTTCAGATGCAACAGAAATTTTGCGGATTGGTCAATCCGTTCGCGAGATATGGCAGTTTGGAGGTAACTAACGCTTGAGAAACTCAAAATTTTCGCATTTTTGATGCTCGAAACGAATAACTAGTACGGCCTAGGGGAAAAGTGCGCATACCGTTGTAATCGGGCGAGTTTCTACTTTCAGAAGCAACAGAAATTTTGCGGATTGGTCAATCCGTTCGCGAGATATGGCAGTTTGGAGGTAAGAAACGCTTCAGAAACTCAAAATTTTCGCAGTTCTGATGCTCGAAACGAATAACTAGAAAGGCCTAGGGGAAAAGTGTGCATACCGTTGTAATCGGGCGAGTTTCTACTTTCAGAAGCAACAGAAATTTTGCGGATTGGTCCATCCGTTCGCGAGATATGGCCGTTTGGAGGTAAGAAACGCTTGAGAAACACAAAATTTTCGCAGTTCTGATGCTCGAAACGAATAACAAGAACGGCCTAGGGGAAAAGTGCGCATACCGTTGTAATCGGGCGAGTTTCTACTTTCAGATAGAACAGAAATTTTGCGGATTGGTCAATCCGTTCGCGAGATATGGCAGTTTGGAGGTAAGAAACGCTTCAGAAACTCAAAATTTTCGCATTTCTGATGCTCGATACGAATAACTAGAACGGCCTAGGGGAATAGTGCGCATACCGTTGTAATCGGGCGAGTTTCTACTTTCAGAAGCAACAGAAATTTTGCGGATTGGTCAATCCGTTCGTGAGATATGGCAGTTTGGAGGTAAGAAACGCTTGAGAAACTCAAAATTTTCGCAGTTCTGATGCTCGAAATGAATAACTGGAACGGCCTAGGGGAAAACTACACCTCTCGTTGTAATCGGGCGAGTTTCTACTTTCAGATGCAACAGAAATTTTGCGGATTGATCAATCCGTTCGCGAGATATGGCAGTTTGGAGATAAGAAACGCTTGAGAAACTCAAAATTTTCGCAGTTCTGATGCTCGAAACGAATAACAAGAACGGCCTAGGGGAAAAGTACGCATACCGTTGTAATCGGGCGAGTTTCTACTTTCAGAAGCAACAGAAATTTTGCGGATTGGTCAATCCGTTCGCGAGATATGGCAGTTTGGAGGTAAGAAACGCTTGAGAAACTCAAAATTTTCGCAGTTCTGATGCTCGAAATGAATAACTGGAACGGCCTAGGGGAAAACTACACCTCCCGTTATAATCGGGCGAGTTTCTACTTTCAGATGCAACAGAAATTTTGCGGATTGATCAATCCGTTCGCGAGATATGGCAGTTTGGAGATAAGAAACGCTTGAGAAACTCAAAATTTTCGCAGTTCTAATGCTCGACACGAATAACTAGAACGGCCTAGGGGAAAAGTGCGCATACCGTTGTAATCGGGCGAGTTTCTACTTTCAGATGCAACAGAAATTTTGCGGATTGGTCAATCCGTTCTCGAGATATGGCAGTTTGGAGGTAAGAAACGCTTCAGAAACTCAAAATTTTCGCAGTTCTGATGCTCGAAACGAATAACTAGAAAGGCCTAGGGGAAAACTACACCTACCGTTGTAATCGGGCGAGTTTCTACTTTCAGATGCAACAGAAATTTTGCGGATTGGTCAATCCGTTCGCGAGATATGGCAGTTTGGAGGTAAGAAACGCTTGAGAAACTCAAAATATTCGCAGTTCTGATGCTCGAAACGAATAACAAGAACGGCCTAGGGGAAAAGTGCGCATACCGTTGTAATCGGGCGAGTTTCTACTTTCAGAAGCAACAGAAATTTTGCGGATTGGTCAATCCGTTCGCGAGATATGGCAGTTTGGGGGTAAGAAACGCTTGAGAAACTCAAAATATTCGCAGTTCTGATGCTCCAAACGAATAACAAGAACGGCCTAGGGGAAAAGTGCGCATACCGTTGTAATCGGGCGAGTTTCTACTTTCAGATGCAACAGAGATTTTGCGGATTGGTCAATCCGTTCGCGAGATATGGCAGTTTGGAGGTAAGAAACGCTTGAGAAACTCAAAATTTTCGCAGTTCTGATGCTCGAAACGAATAACAAGAACGGCCTAGGGGAAAAGTACGCATACCGTTGTAATCGGGCGAGTTTCTACTTTTAGATGCAACAGAAATTTTGCGGATTGGTCAATCCGTTCGCGAGATATGGCAGTTTGGAGGTAGGAAACGCTTGAGAAACTCAAAATTTTCGCAGTTCTAATGCTCGACACGAATAACTAGAACGGCCTAGGGGAAAAGTGCGCATACCGTTGTAATCGGGCGAGTTTCTACTTTCAGATGCAACAGAAATTTTGCGGATTGGTCAATCCGTTCGCGAGATATGGCAGTTTGGAGGTAAGAAACGCTTGAGAAACTCAAAATTTTCGCAGTTCTGATGCTCGAAACGAATAACTAGAAAGGCATAGGGGAAAACTACACCTACCGTTGTAATCGGGCGAGTTTCTACTTTCAGATGCAACAGAAATTTTGCGGATTGGTCAATCCGTTCGCGAGATATGGCAGTTTGGAGGTAAGAAACGCTTGAGAAACTCAAAATATTCGCAGTTCTGATGCTCGGAACGAATAACAAGAACGGCCTAGGGGAAAAGTACGCATACCGTTGTAATCGGGCGAGTTTCTACTTTTAGATGCAACAGAAATTTTGCGGATTGGTCAGTCCGTTCGCGAGATGTGGCAGTTTGGAGGTAAGAAACGCTTGAGAAACTCAAAATTTTCGCAGTTCTAATGCTCGACACGAATAACTAGAACGGCCTAGGGGAAAAGTGCGCATACCGTTGTAATTGGGCGAGTTTCTACTTTCAGAAGCAACAGAAATTTTGCGGATTGGTCAATCCGTTCGCGAGATATGGCAGTTTGGAGGTAAGAAACGCTTGAGAAACTCAAAATTTTCGCAGTTCTGATGCTCGAAATGAATAACTGGAACGGCCTAGGGGAAAACTGCACCTCCCGTTGTAATCGGGCGAGTTTCTACTTTCAGATGCAACAGAAATTTTGCGGATTGATCAATCCGTTCGCGAGATATGGCAGTTTGGAGATAAGAAACTCTTGAGAAACTCAAAATTTTCGCAGTTCTGATGCTCGAAACGAATAACAAGAACGGCCTAGGGGAAAAGTACGCATACCGTTGTAATCGGGCGAGTTTCTACTTTTAGATGCAACAGAAATTTTGCGGATTGGTCAATCCGTTCGCGAGATGTGGCAGTTTGGAGGTAAGAAACGCTTGAGAAACTCAAAATTTTCGCAGTTCTGATGCTCGAAACGAATAACTAGAAAGGCCTAGGGGAAAACTACACCTACCGTTGTAATCGGGCGAGTTTCTACTTTCAGATGCAACAGAAATTTTGCGGATTGATCAATCCGTTCGCGAGATATGGCAGTTTGGAGATAAGAAACTCTTGAGAAACTCAAAATTTTCGCAGTTCTGATGCTCGAAACGAATAACAAGAACGGCCTAGGGGAAAAGTACGCATACCGTTGTAATCGGGCGAGTTTCTACTTTTAGATGCAACAGAAATTTTGCGGATTGGTCAATCCGTTCGCGAGATGTGGCAGTTTGGAGGTAAGAAACGCTTGAGAAACTCAAAATATTCGCAGTTCTGATGCTCGGAACGAATAACAAGAACGGCCTAGGGGAAAAGTACGCATACCGTTGTAATCGGGCGAGTTTCTACTTTTAGATGCAACAGAAATTTTGCGGATTGGTCAGTCCGTTCGCGAGATGTGGCAGTTTGGAGGTAAGAAACGCTTGAGAAACTCAAAATTTTCGCAGTTCTAATGCTCGACACGAATAACTAGAACGGCCTAGGGGAAAAGTGCGCATACCGTTGTAATTGGGCGAGTTTCTACTTTCAGAAGCAACAGAAATTTTGCGGATTGGTCAATCCGTTCGCGAGATATGGCAGTTTGGAGGTAAGAAACGCTTGAGAAACTCAAAATTTTCGCAGTTCTGATGCTCGAAACGAATAACAAGAACGGCCTAGGGGAAAAGTGCGCATACCGTTGTAATCGGGCGATTTTCTACTTTCAGATGCAACAGAAATTTTGCGGATTGGTCAATCCGTTCGCGAGATATGGCAGTTTGGAGGTAAGAAACGCTTGAGAAACTCAAAATTTTCGCAGTTCTGATGCTCGAAACGAATAACTAGAACCGCCTAGGGGAAAAGTGCGCATACCGTTGTAATCGGGCGAGTTTCTACTTTCAGATGCAACAGAAATTTTGCGGATTGGTCAATCCGTTCGCGAGATATGGTAGTTTCGAGGTAAGAAACGCTTGAGAAACTCAAAATTTTCGCATTTCTGATGCTCGATACGAATAACTAGAACGGCCTAGGGGAAAAGTGCGCATACCGTTGTAATCGGGCGAGTATCTACTTTCAGAAGCAACAGAAATTTTGCGGATTGGTCAATCCGTTCGCGAGATATGGCAGTCTGGAGGTAAGAAACGCTTGAGAAACTCAAAATTTTCGCAGTTCTGATGCTCGAAACGAATAACAAGAACGGCCTAGGGGAAAAGTACGCATACCGTTGTAATCGGGCGAGTTTCTACTTTCAGATGCAACAGAAATTTTGCGGATTGGTCAATCCGTTCTCGAGATATGGCAGTTTGGAGGTAAGAAACGCTTCAGAAACTCAAAATTTTCGCAGTTCTGATGCTCGAAACGAATAACTAGAAAGGCCTAGGGGAAAACTACACCTACCGTTGTAATCGGGCGAGTTTCTACTTTCAGAAGCAACAGAAATTTTGCGGATTGGTCAATCCGTTCGCGAGATATGGTAGTTTCGAGGTAAGAAACGCTTGAGAAACTCAAAATTTTCGCAGTTCTAATGCTCGACACGAATAACTAGAACGGCCTAGGGGAAAAGTGCGCATACCGTTGTAATTGGGCGAGTTTCTACTTTCAGAAGCAACAGAAATTTTGCGGATTGGTCAATCCGTTCGCGAGATATGGCAGTTTGGAGGTAAGAAACGCTTGAGAAACTCAAAATTTTCGCAGTTCTGATGCTCGAAACGAATAACAAGAACGGCCTAGGGGAAAAGTGCGCATACCGTTGTAATCGGGCGATTTTCTACTTTCAGATGCAACAGAAATTTTGCGGATTGGTCAATCCGTTCGCGAGATATGGCAGTTTGGAGGTAAGAAACGCTTGAGAAACTCAAAATTTTCGCAGTTCTGATGCTCGAAACGAATAACTAGAACCGCCTAGGGGAAAAGTGCGCATACCGTTGTAATCGGGCGAGTTTCTACTTTCAGATGCAACAGAAATTTTGCGGATTGGTCAATCCGTTCGCGAGATATGGTAGTTTCGAGGTAAGAAACGCTTGAGAAACTCAAAATTTTCGCATTTCTGATGCTCGATACGAATAACTAGAACGGCCTAGGGGAAAAGTGCGCATACCGTTGTAATCGGGCGAGTATCTACTTTCAGAAGCAACAGAAATTTTGCGGATTGGTCAATCCGTTCGCGAGATATGGCAGTCTGGAGGTAAGAAACGCTTGAGAAACTCAAAATTTTCGCAGTTCTGATGCTCGAAATGAATAACTGGAACCGCCTAGGGGAAAACTACACCTACGTTTGTAATCGGGCGAGTTTCTACTTTCAGATGCAACAGAAATTTTGCGGATTGGTCAATCCGTTCGCGAGATATGGCAGTTTGGAGGTAAGAAACGCTAGAGGAACTCAAAATATTCGCAGTTCTGATGCTCGAAACGAATAACAAGAACGGCCTAGGGGAAAAGTGCGTATACCGTTGTAATCGGGCGAGTTTCTACTTTCAGATGCAACAGAAATTTTGCGAATTGGTCAATCCGTTCGCGAGATATGGCAGTTTGGGGGTAACTAACGCTTGAGAAACTCAAAATTTTCGCACTTTTGATGCTCGAAACGAATAACTAGTACGGCCTACGGGAAAAGTGCGCATACCGTTGTAATCGGGCGAGTTTCTACTTTCAGAAGCAACAGAAATTTTGCGGATTGGTCAATCCGTTCGCGAGATATGGCAGTTTGGAGGTAAGAAACGCTTGAGAAACTCAAAATTTTCGCAGTTCTGATGCTCGAAACGAATAACAAGAACGGCCTAGGGGAAAAGTGCGCATACCGTTGTAATCGGGCGAGTTTCTACTTTCAGATGCAACAGAAATTTTGCGGATTGGTCAATCCGTTCGCGAGATATGGCAGTTTGGAGGTAAGAAACGCTTGAGAAACTCAAAATTTTCGCAGTTCTGATGCTCGAAACGAATATCTAGAACCGCCTAGGGGAAAAGTGCGCATACCGTTGTAATCGGGCGAGTTTCTACTTTCAGATGCAACAGAAATTTTGCGGATTGGTCAATCCGTTCGCGAGATATGGCAGTTTGGAGGTAAGAAACGCTTGAGAAACTCAAAATTTTCGCAGTTCTGATGCTCGAAACGAATAACTAGAACCGCCTAGGGGAAAAGTGCGCATACCGTTGTAATCGGGCGAGTTTCTACTTTCAGATGCAACAGAAATTTTGCGGATTGGTCAATCCGTTCGCGAGATATGGCAGTTTGGAGGTAACTAACGCTTGAGAAACTCAAAATTTTCGCATTTTTGATGCTCGAAACGAATAACTAGTACGGCCTAGGGGAAAAGTGCGCATACCGTTGTAATCGGGCGAGTTTCTACTTTCAGAAGCAACAGAAATTTTGCGGATTGGTCAATCCGTTCGCGAGATATGGCAGTTTGGAGGTAAGAAACGCTTCAGAAACTCAAAATTTTCGCAGTTCTGATGCTCGAAACGAATAACTAGAAAGGCCTAGGGGAAAAGTGTGCATACCGTTGTAATCGGGCGAGTTTCTACTTTCAGAAGCAACAGAAATTTTGCGGATTGGTCCATCCGTTCGCGAGATATGGCCGTTTGGAGGTAAGAAACGCTTGAGAAACACAAAATTTTCGCAGTTCTGATGCTCGAAACGAATAACAAGAACGGCCTAGGGGAAAAGTGCGCATACCGTTGTAATCGGGCGAGTTTCTACTTTCAGATAGAACAGAAATTTTGCGGATTGGTCAATCCGTTCGCGAGATATGGCAGTTTGGAGGTAAGAAACGCTTCAGAAACTCAAAATTTTCGCATTTCTGATGCTCGATACGAATAACTAGAACGGCCTAGGGGAATAGTGCGCATACCGTTGTAATCGGGCGAGTTTCTACTTTCAGAAGCAACAGAAATTTTGCGGATTGGTCAATCCGTTCGTGAGATATGGCAGTTTGGAGGTAAGAAACGCTTGAGAAACTCAAAATTTTCGCAGTTCTGATGCTCGAAATGAATAACTGGAACGGCCTAGGGGAAAACTACACCTCTCGTTGTAATCGGGCGAGTTTCTACTTTCAGATGCAACAGAAATTTTGCGGATTGATCAATCCGTTCGCGAGATATGGCAGTTTGGAGATAAGAAACGCTTGAGAAACTCAAAATTTTCGCAGTTCTGATGCTCGAAACGAATAACAAGAACGGCCTAGGGGAAAAGTACGCATACCGTTGTAATCGGGCGAGTTTCTACTTTCAGAAGCAACAGAAATTTTGCGGATTGGTCAATCCGTTCGCGAGATATGGCAGTTTGGAGGTAAGAAACGCTTGAGAAACTCAAAATTTTCGCAGTTCTGATGCTCGAAATGAATAACTGGAACGGCCTAGGGGAAAACTACACCTCCCGTTATAATCGGGCGAGTTTCTACTTTCAGATGCAACAGAAATTTTGCGGATTGATCAATCCGTTCGCGAGATATGGCAGTTTGGAGATAAGAAACGCTTGAGAAACTCAAAATTTTCGCAGTTCTAATGCTCGACACGAATAACTAGAACGGCCTAGGGGAAAAGTGCGCATACCGTTGTAATCGGGCGAGTTTCTACTTTCAGATGCAACAGAAATTTTGCGGATTGGTCAATCCGTTCTCGAGATATGGCAGTTTGGAGGTAAGAAACGCTTCAGAAACTCAAAATTTTCGCAGTTCTGATGCTCGAAACGAATAACTAGAAAGGCCTAGGGGAAAACTACACCTACCGTTGTAATCGGGCGAGTTTCTACTTTCAGATGCAACAGAAATTTTGCGGATTGGTCAATCCGTTCGCGAGATATGGCAGTTTGGAGGTAAGAAACGCTTGAGAAACTCAAAATATTCGCAGTTCTGATGCTCGAAACGAATAACAAGAACGGCCTAGGGGAAAAGTGCGCATACCGTTGTAATCGGGCGAGTTTCTACTTTCAGAAGCAACAGAAATTTTGCGGATTGGTCAATCCGTTCGCGAGATATGGCAGTTTGGAGGTAAGAAACGCTTGAGAAACTCAAAATTTTCGCAGTTCTGATGCTCGAAACGAATAACAAGAACGGCCTAGGGGAAAAGTACGCATACCGTTGTAATCGGGCGAGTTTCTACTTTTAGATGCAACAGAAATTTTGCGGATTGGTCAATCCGTTCGCGAGATATGGCAGTTTGGAGGTAGGAAACGCTTGAGAAACTCAAAATTTTCGCAGTTCTAATGCTCGACACGAATAACTAGAACGGCCTAGGGGAAAAGTGCGCATACCGTTGTAATCGGGCGAGTTTCTACTTTCAGATGCAACAGAAATTTTGCGGATTGGTCAATCCGTTCGCGAGATATGGCAGTTTGGAGGTAAGAAACGCTTGAGAAACTCAAAATTTTCGCAGTTCTGATGCTCGAAACGAATAACTAGAAAGGCATAGGGGAAAACTACACCTACCGTTGTAATCGGGCAAGTTTCTACTTTCAGATGCAACAGAAATTTTGCGGATTGGTCAATCCGTTCGCGAGATATGGCAGTTTGGAGGTAAGAAACGCTTGAGAAACTCAAAATATTCGCAGTTCTGATGCTCGGAACGAATAACAAGAACGGCCTAGGGGAAAAGTACGCATACCGTTGTAATCGGGCGAGTTTCTACTTTTAGATGCAACAGAAATTTTGCGGATTGGTCAGTCCGTTCGCGAGATGTGGCAGTTTGGAGGTAAGAAACGCTTGAGAAACTCAAAATTTTCGCAGTTCTAATGCTCGACACGAATAACTAGAACGGCCTAGGGGAAAAGTGCGCATACCGTTGTAATTGGGCGAGTTTCTACTTTCAGAAGCAACAGAAATTTTGCGGATTGGTCAATCCGTTCGCGAGATATGGCAGTTTGGAGGTAAGAAACGCTTGAGAAACTCAAAATTTTCGCAGTTCTGATGCTCGAAACGAATAACTAGAAAGGCCTAGGGGAAAACTACACCTACCGTTGTAATCGGGCGAGTTTCTACTTTCAGATGCAACAGAAATTTTGCGGATTGATCAATCCGTTCGCGAGATATGGCAGTTTGGAGATAAGAAACTCTTGAGAAACTCAAAATTTTCGCAGTTCTGATGCTCGAAACGAATAACAAGAACGGCCTAGGGGAAAAGTACGCATACCGTTGTAATCGGGCGAGTTTCTACTTTTAGATGCAACAGAAATTTTGCGGATTGGTCAATCCGTTCGCGAGATGTGGCAGTTTGGAGGTAAGAAACGCTTGAGAAACTCAAAATTTTCGCAGTTCTGATGCTCGAAACGAATAACTAGAAAGGCCTAGGGGAAAACTACACCTACCGTTGTAATCGGGCGAGTTTCTACTTTCAGATGCAACAGAAATTTTGCGGATTGATCAATCCGTTCGCGAGATATGGCAGTTTGGAGATAAGAAACTCTTGAGAAACTCAAAATTTTCGCAGTTCTGATGCTCGAAACGAATAACAAGAACGGCCTAGGGGAAAAGTACGCATACCGTTGTAATCGGGCGAGTTTCTACTTTTAGATGCAACAGAAATTTTGCGGATTGGTCAATCCGTTCGCGAGATGTGGCAGTTTGGAGGTAAGAAACGCTTGAGAAACTCAAAATTTTCGCAGTTCTGATGCTCGAAACGAATAACTAGAAAGGCCTAGGGGAAAACTACACCTACCGTTGTAATCGGGCGAGTTTCTACTTTCAGATGCAACAGAAATTTTGCGGATTGATCAATCCGTTCGCGAGATATGGCAGTTTGGAGATAAGAAACTCTTGAGAAACTCAAAATTTTCGCAGTTCTGATGCTCGAAACGAATAACAAGAACGGCCTAGGGGAAAAGTACGCATACCGTTGTAATCGGGCGAGTTTCTACTTTTAGATGCAACAGAAATTTTGCGGATTGGTCAATCCGTTCGCGAGATGTGGCAGTTTGGAGGTAAGAAACGCTTGAGAAACTCAAAATTTTCGCAGTTCTAATGCTCGACACGAATCACTAGAACGGCCTAGGGGAAAAGTGCGCATACCGTTGTAATCGGGCGAGTTTCTACTTTCAGATGCAACAGAAATTTTGCGGATTGGTCAATCCGTTCGCGAGATATGGCAGTTTGGATGTAAGAAACGCTTCAGAAACTCAAAATTTTCGCAGTTCTGATGCTCGAAACGAATAACTAGAAAGGCCTAGGGGAAAACTACACCTACCGTTGTAATCGGGCGAGTTTCTACTTTCAGATGCATCAGAAATTTTGCGGATTGATCAATTGGTTCGCGAGATATGGCAGTTTGGAGATAAGAAACGCTTGAGAAACTCAAAATTTTCGCAGTTCTGATGCTCGAAACGAATAACAAGAACGGCCTAGGGGAAAAGTACGCATACCGTTGTAATCGGGCGAGTTTCTACTTTTAGATGCAACAGAAATTTTGCGGATTGGTCAATCCGTTCGCGAGATGTGGCAGTTTGGAGGTAAGAAACGCTTGAGAAACTCAAAATTTTCGCAGTTCTAATGCTCGACACGAATAACTAGAACGGCCTAGGGGAAAAGTGCGCATACCGTTGTAATCGGGCGAGTTTCTACTTTCAGATGCAACAGAAATTTTGAGAATTGGTCAATCCGTTTGCGAGATATGGCAGTTTCGAGGTAAGAAACGCTTGAGAAACTCAAAATTTTCGCATTTCTGATGCTCGATACGAATAACTAGAACGGCCTAGGGGAAAAGTGCGCATACCGTTGTAATCGGGCGAGTATCTACTTTCAGAAGTAACAGAAATTTTGCGGATTGGTCAATCCGTTCGCGAGATATGGCAGTTTGGAGGTAAGAAACGCTTGAGAAACTCAAAATTTTCGCAGGTCTGATGCTCGAAATGAATAACTGGAACGGCCTAGGGGAAAACTACACCTACCGTTGTAATCGGGCGAGTTTCTATTTTCAGATGCAACAGAAATTTTGCGGAATGGTCAATCCGTTCGCGAGATATGGCAGTTTGGAGGTAAGAAACGCTAGAGGAACTCAAAATATTCGCAGTTCTGATGCTCGAAACGAATAACAAGAACGGCCTAGGGGAAAAGTGCGCATACCGTTGTAATCGGGCGAGTTTCTACTTTCAGATGCAACAGAAATTTTGCGAATTGGTCAATCCGTTCGCGAGATATGGCAGTTTGGAGGTAACAAACGCTTGAGAAACTCAAAATTTTCGCATTTTTGATGCTCGAAAGGAATAACTAGTACGGCCTAGGGGAAAAGTGCGCATACCGTTGTAATCGGGCGAGTTTCTACTTTTAGATGCAACAGAAATTTTGCGGATTGGTCAATCCGTTCGCGAGATGTGGCAGTTTGGAGGTAAGAAACGCTTGAGAAACTCAAAATTTTCGCAGTTCTAATGCTCGACACGAATAACTAGAACGGCCTAGGGGAAAAGTGCGCATACCGTTGTAATCGGGCGAGTTTCTACTTTCAGATGCAACAGAAATTTTGAGAATTGGTCAATCCGTTCGCGAGATATGGCAGTTTCGAGGTAAGAAACGCTTGAGAAACTCAAAATTTTCGCATTTCTGATGCTCGATACGAATAACTAGAACGGCCTAGGGGAAAAGTGCGCATACCGTTGTAATCGGGCGAGTTTCTACTTTCAGATGCAACAGAAATTTTGCGGATTGGTCAATCCGTTCGCGAGATATGGCAGTTTGGAGGTAAGAAACGCTTGAGAAACTCAAAATTTTCGCAGTTCTGATGCTCGAAATGAATAACTGGAACGGCCTAGGGGAAAACTACACCTACCGTTGTAATCGGGCGAGTTTCTATTTTCAGATGCAACAGAAATTTTGCGGATTGGTCAATCCGTTCGCGAGATATGGCAGTTTGGAGGTAAGAAACGCTAGAGGAACTCAAAATATTCGCAGTTCTGATGCTCGAAACGAATAACAAGAACGGCCTAGGGGAAAAGTGCGCATACCGTTGTAATCGGGCGAGTTTCTACTTTCAGATGCAACAGAAATTTTGCGAATTGGTCAATCCGTTCGCGAGATATGGCAGTTTGGAGGTAACTAACGCTTGAGAAACTCAAAATTTTCGCATTTTTGATGCTCGAAAGGAATAACTAGTACGGCCTAGGGGAAAAGTGCGCATACCGTTGTAATCGGGCGAGTTTCTACTTTCAGAAGCAACAGAAATTTTGCGGATTGGTCAATCCGTTCGCGAGATATGGCAGTTTGGAGGTAAGAAACGCTTCAGAAACTCAAAATTTTCGCAGTTCTGATGCTCGAAACGAATAACTAGAAAGGCCTAGGGGAAAAGTGTGCATACCGTTGTAATCGGGCGAGTTTCTACTTTCAGAAGCAACAGAAATTTTGCGGATTGGTCAATCCGTTCGCGAGATATGGCAGTTTGGAGGTAAGAAACGCTTGAGAAACTCAAAATTTTCGCAGTTCTGATGCTCGAAACGAATAAAAAGAACGGCCTAGGGGAAAAGTGCGCATACCGTTGTAATCGGGCGAGTTTCTACTTTCAGATGCAACAGAAATTTTGCGGATTGGTCAATCCGTTCGCGAGATATGGCAGTTTGGAGGTAAGAAACGCTTCAGAAACTCAAAATTTTCGCAGTTCTGATGCTCGAAACGAATAACTAGAAAGGCCTAGGGGAAAACTACACCTACCGTTGTAATCGGGCGAGCTTCTACTTTCAGATGCAACAGAAATTTTGCGGATTGGTCAATCCGTTCGCGAGATATGGCAGTTTGGAGGTAAGAAACGCTTGAGAAACTCAAAATATTCGCAGTTCTGAGGCTCGAAACGAATAACAAGAACGGCCTAGGGGAAAAGTGCGCATACCGTTGTAATCGGGCGAGTTTCTACTTTCAGATGCAACAGAAATTTTGCGAATTGGTTGATCCGTTCGCGAGATATGGGAGTTTGGAGGTAACTAACGCTTGAGGAACTCAAAATTTTCGCATTTTTGATGCTCGAAACGAATAACTAGTACGGCCTAGGGGAAAAGTGCGCATACCGTTGTAATCGGGCGAGTTTCTACTTTCAGAAGCAACAGAAATTTTGCGGATTGGTCAATCCGTTCGCGAGATATGGCAGTTTGGAGGTAAGAAACGCTTGAGAAACTCAAAATATTCGCAGTTCTGATGCTCGAAACGAATAACAAGAACGGCCTAGGGGAAAAGTGCGCATACCGTTGTAATCGGGCGAGTTTCTACTTTCAGATGCAACAGAAATTTTGCGGATTGGTCAATCCGTTCGCGAGATATGGCAGTTTGGAGGTAAGAAACGCTTGAGAAACTCAAAATATTCGCAGTTTTGATGCTCGAAACGAATAACAAGAACGGCCTAGGGGAAAAGTGCGCATACCGTTGTAATCGGGCGAGTTTCTACTTTCAGATACAACAGAAATTTTGCGAATTGGTTAATCCGTTCGCGAGATATGGCAGTTTGGAGGTAACTAACGCATGAGAAACTCAAAATTTTCGCATTTTTGATGCTCAAAACGAATAACTAGTACGGCCTAGGGGAAAAGTGCGCATACCGTTGTAATCGGGCGAGTTTCTACTTTCAGATGCAACAGAAATTTTGCGGATTGGTCAATCCGTTCGCGAGATATGGCAGCTTGGAGGTAAGAAACGCTTGAGAAACTCAAAATATTCGCAGTTCTGATGCTCGAAACGAATAACAAGAACGGCCTAGGGGAAAAGTGCGCATACCGTTGTAATCGGGCGAGTTTCTACTTTCAGATAGAACAGAAATTTTGCGGATTGGTCAATCCGTTCGCGAGATATGGCAGTTTGGATGTAAGAAACGCTTGAGAAACTCAAAATATTCGCAGTTCTGATGCTCGAAACGAATAACAAGAACGGCCTAGGGGATAAGTGCGCATACCGTTGTAATCGGACGAGTTTCTACTTTCAGATGCAACAGAAATTTTGCGAATTGGATAATCCGTTCGCGAGATATGGCAGTTTGGAGGTAACTAACGCTTGAGAAACTCAAAATTTTCGCATTTTTGATGCTCGAAACGAATAACTAGTACGGCCTAGGGGAAAAGTGCGCATACCGTTGTAATCGGGCGAGTTTCTACTTTAGAAGCAACAGAAATTTTGCGGGTTGGTCAATCCGTTCGCGAGATATGGCAGTTTGGAGGTAAGAAACGCTTGAGAAACTCAAAATTTTCGCAGTTCTGATGCTCGAAACGAATAACAAGAACGGCCTAGGGGAAAAGTGCGCATACCGTTGTAATCGGGCGAGTTTCTACTTTCAGATGCAACAGAAATTTTGCGGATTGGTCAATCCGTTCGCGAGATATGGCAGCTTGGAGGTAAGAAACGCTTGAGAAACTCAAAATTTTCGCAGTTCTGATGCTCGAAACGAATAACTAGAACCGCCTAGGGGAAAAGTGCGCATACCGTTGTAATCGGGTGAGTTTCTACTTTCAGATGCAACAGAAATTTTGCGGATTGGTCAATCCGTTCGCGAGATATGGCAGTTTGGAGGTAAGAAACGCTTCAGAAACTCAAAATTTTCGCAGTTCTGATGCTCGAAACGAATAACTAGAAAGGCCTAGGGGAAAAGTGCGCATACCGTTGTAATGGGGCGAGTTTCTACTTTCAGATGCAACAGAAATTTTGCGAATTGGTTAATCCGTTCGCGGGATACGGCAGTTTGGAGGTAAGAAACGCTTGAGAAACTCAAAATTTTCGCAGTTCTGATGCTCGAAACGAATAACAAGAACGGCCTAGGGGAAAAGTGCGCATACCGTTGTAATCGGGCGAGTTTCTACTTTCAGATGCAACAGAAATTTTGCGAATTGGTCAATCCGTTCGCGAGATATGGCAGTTTGGAGGTAACAAACGCTTGAGAAACTCAAAATTTTCGCATTTTTGATGCTCGAAAGGAATAACTAGTACGGCCTAGGGGAAAAGTGCGCATACCGTTGTAATCGGGCGAGTTTCTACTTTTAGATGCAACAGAAATTTTGCGGATTGGTCAATCCGTTCGCGAGATGTGGCAGTTTGGAGGTAAGAAACGCTTGAGAAACTCAAAATTTTCGCAGTTCTAATGCTCGACACGAATAACTAGAACGGCCTAGGGGAAAAGTGCGCATACCGTTGTAATCGGGCGAGTTTCTACTTTCAGATGCAACAGAAATTTTGAGAATTGGTCAATCCGTTCGCGAGATATGGCAGTTTCGAGGTAAGAAACGCTTGAGAAACTCAAAATTTTCGCATTTCTGATGCTCGATACGAATAACTAGAACGGCCTAGGGGAAAAGTGCGCATACCGTTGTAATCGGGCGAGTTTCTACTTTCAGATGCAACAGAAATTTTGCGGATTGGTCAATCCGTTCGCGAGATATGGCAGTTTGGAGGTAAGAAACGCTTGAGAAACTCAAAATTTTCGCAGTTCTGATGCTCGAAATGAATAACTGGAACGGCCTAGGGGAAAACTACACCTACCGTTGTAATCGGGCGAGTTTCTATTTTCAGATGCAACAGAAATTTTGCGGATTGGTCAATCCGTTCGCGAGATATGGCAGTTTGGAGGTAAGAAACGCTAGAGGAACTCAAAATATTCGCAGTTCTGATGCTCGAAACGAATAACAAGAACGGCCTAGGGGAAAAGTGCGCATACCGTTGTAATCGGGCGAGTTTCTACTTTCAGATGCAACAGAAATTTTGCGAATTGGTCAATCCGTTCGCGAGATATGGCAGTTTGGAGGTAACTAACGCTTGAGAAACTCAAAATTTTCGCATTTTTGATGCTCGAAAGGAATAACTAGTACGGCCTAGGGGAAAAGTGCGCATACCGTTGTAATCGGGCGAGTTTCTACTTTCAGAAGCAACAGAAATTTTGCGGATTGGTCAATCCGTTCGCGAGATATGGCAGTTTGGAGGTAAGAAACGCTTCAGAAACTCAAAATTTTCGCAGTTCTGATGCTCGAAACGAATAACTAGAAAGGCCTAGGGGAAAAGTGTGCATACCGTTGTAATCGGGCGAGTTTCTACTTTCAGAAGCAACAGAAATTTTGCGGATTGGTCAATCCGTTCGCGAGATATGGCAGTTTGGAGGTAAGAAACGCTTGAGAAACTCAAAATTTTCGCAGTTCTGATGCTCGAAACGAATAAAAAGAACGGCCTAGGGGAAAAGTGCGCATACCGTTGTAATCGGGCGAGTTTCTACTTTCAGATGCAACAGAAATTTTGCGGATTGGTCAATCCGTTCGCGAGATATGGCAGTTTGGAGGTAAGAAACGCTTCAGAAACTCAAAATTTTCGCAGTTCTGATGCTCGAAACGAATAACTAGAAAGGCCTAGGGGAAAACTACACCTACCGTTGTAATCGGGCGAGCTTCTACTTTCAGATGCAACAGAAATTTTGCGGATTGGTCAATCCGTTCGCGAGATATGGCAGTTTGGAGGTAAGAAACGCTTGAGAAACTCAAAATATTCGCAGTTCTGAGGCTCGAAACGAATAACAAGAACGGCCTAGGGGAAAAGTGCGCATACCGTTGTAATCGGGCGAGTTTCTACTTTCAGATGCAACAGAAATTTTGCGAATTGGTTGATCCGTTCGCGAGATATGGGAGTTTGGAGGTAACTAACGCTTGAGGAACTCAAAATTTTCGCATTTTTGATGCTCGAAACGAATAACTAGTACGGCCTAGGGGAAAAGTGCGCATACCGTTGTAATCGGGCGAGTTTCTACTTTCAGAAGCAACAGAAATTTTGCGGATTGGTCAATCCGTTCGCGAGATATGGCAGTTTGGAGGTAAGAAACGCTTGAGAAACTCAAAATATTCGCAGTTCTGATGCTCGAAACGAATAACAAGAACGGCCTAGGGGAAAAGTGCGCATACCGTTGTAATCGGGCGAGTTTCTACTTTCAGATGCAACAGAAATTTTGCGGATTGGTCAATCCGTTCGCGAGATATGGCAGTTTGGAGGTAAGAAACGCTTGAGAAACTCAAAATATTCGCAGTTTTGATGCTCGAAACGAATAACAAGAACGGCCTAGGGGAAAAGTGCGCATACCGTTGTAATCGGGCGAGTTTCTACTTTCAGATACAACAGAAATTTTGCGAATTGGTTAATCCGTTCGCGAGATATGGCAGTTTGGAGGTAACTAACGCATGAGAAACTCAAAATTTTCGCATTTTTGATGCTCAAAACGAATAACTAGTACGGCCTAGGGGAAAAGTGCGCATACCGTTGTAATCGGGCGAGTTTCTACTTTCAGATGCAACAGAAATTTTGCGGATTGGTCAATCCGTTCGCGAGATATGGCAGCTTGGAGGTAAGAAACGCTTGAGAAACTCAAAATATTCGCAGTTCTGATGCTCGAAACGAATAACAAGAACGGCCTAGGGGAAAAGTGCGCATACCGTTGTAATCGGGCGAGTTTCTACTTTCAGATAGAACAGAAATTTTGCGGATTGGTCAATCCGTTCGCGAGATATGGCAGTTTGGATGTAAGAAACGCTTGAGAAACTCAAAATATTCGCAGTTCTGATGCTCGAAACGAATAACAAGAACGGCCTAGGGGATAAGTGCGCATACCGTTGTAATCGGACGAGTTTCTACTTTCAGATGCAACAGAAATTTTGCGAATTGGATAATCCGTTCGCGAGATATGGCAGTTTGGAGGTAACTAACGCTTGAGAAACTCAAAATTTTCGCATTTTTGATGCTCGAAACGAATAACTAGTACGGCCTAGGGGAAAAGTGCGCATACCGTTGTAATCGGGCGAGTTTCTACTTTAGAAGCAACAGAAATTTTGCGGGTTGGTCAATCCGTTCGCGAGATATGGCAGTTTGGAGGTAAGAAACGCTTGAGAAACTCAAAATTTTCGCAGTTCTGATGCTCGAAACGAATAACAAGAACGGCCTAGGGGAAAAGTGCGCATACCGTTGTAATCGGGCGAGTTTCTACTTTCAGATGCAACAGAAATTTTGCGGATTGGTCAATCCGTTCGCGAGATATGGCAGCTTGGAGGTAAGAAACGCTTGAGAAACTCAAAATTTTCGCAGTTCTGATGCTCGAAACGAATAACTAGAACCGCCTAGGGGAAAAGTGCGCATACCGTTGTAATCGGGTGAGTTTCTACTTTCAGATGCAACAGAAATTTTGCGGATTGGTCAATCCGTTCGCGAGATATGGCAGTTTGGAGGTAAGAAACGCTTCAGAAACTCAAAATTTTCGCAGTTCTGATGCTCGAAACGAATAACTAGAAAGGCCTAGGGGAAAAGTGCGCATACCGTTGTAATGGGGCGAGTTTCTACTTTCAGATGCAACAGAAATTTTGCGAATTGGTTAATCCGTTCGAGGGATATGGCAGTTTGGAGGTAACTAACGCTTGAGAAACTCAAAATTTTCGCATTTTTGATGCTCGAAACGAATAACTAGTACGGCCTAGGGGAAAAGTGCGCATACCGTTGTAATCGGGCGAGTTTCTACTTTCAGATGCAACAGAAATTTTGCGGATTGGCCAATCCGTTCGCGAGATATGGCAGTTTGGAGGTAACTAACGCTTGAGAAACTCAAAATATTCGCAGTTCTGATGCTCGAAACGAATAACAAGAACGGCCTAGGGGAAAACTACACCTACCGTTGTAATCGGGCGAGTTTCTACTTTCAGATGCAACAGAAATTTTGCGGATTGGTCAATCCGTTCGCGAGATATGGCTGTTTGGAGGTAAGAAACGCTTGAGAAACTCAAAATATTCGCAGTTCTGATGCTCGAAACGAATAACAAGAACGGCCTAGGGGAAAAGTGCGCATACCGTTGTAATCGGGCGAGTTTCTACTTTCAGATGCAACAGAAATTTTGCGAATTCGTTAATCCGTTCGCGGGATATGGCAGTTTGGAGGTAACTAACGCTTGAGAAACTCAAAATTTTCGCATTTTTGATGCTCGAAACGAATAACTAGTACGGCCTAGGGGAAAAGTGCGCATACCGTTGTAATCGGGCGAGTTTCTACTTTCAGAAGCAACAGAAATTTTGCGGATTGGTCAATCCGTTCGCGAGATATGGCAGTTTGGAGGTAAGAAACGCTTGAGAAACTCAAAATTTTCGCAGTTCTGATGCTCGAAACGAATAACAAGAACGGCCTAGAGGAAAAGTGCGCATACCGTTGTAATCGGGCGAGTTTCTACTTTCAGATGCAACAGAAATTTTGCGGATTGGTCAATCCGTTCGCGAGATATGGCAGTTTGGAGGTAAGAAACGCTTGAGAAACTCAAAATTTTCGCAGTTCTGATGCTCGAAACGAATGACTAGAACGGCCTAGGGGAGAAGTACGCATACCGTTGTAATCGGGCGAGTTTCTACTTTCAGATGCAACAGAAATTTTGCGGATTGGTCAATCCGTTCGCGAGATATGGCAGTTTGGAGGTAAGAAACGCTAGAGGAACTCAAAATATTCGCAGTTCTGATGCTCGAAACGAATAACAAGAACGGCCTAGGGGAAAAGTGCGCATACCGTTGTAATCGGGCGAGTTTCTACTTTCAGATGCAACAGAAATTTTGCGAATTGGTCAATCCGTTCGCGAGATATGGCAGTTTGGGGGTAACTAACGCTTGAGAAACTCAAAATTTTCGCATTTTTGATGCTCGAAACGAATAACTAGTACGGCCTAGGGGAAAAGTGCGCATACCGTTGTAATCGGGCGAGTTTCTACTTTCAGAAGCAACAGAAATTTTGCGGATTGGTCAATCCGTTCGCGAGATATGGCAGTTTGGAGGTAAGAAACGCTTGAGAAACTCAAAATTTTCGCAGTTCTGATGCTCGAAACGAATAACAAGAACGGCCTAGGGGAAAAGTGCGCATACCGTTGTAATCGGGCGAGTTTCTACTTTCAGATGCAACAGAAATTTTGCGGATTGGTCAATCCGTTCGCGAGATATGGCAGTTTGGAGGTAAGAAACGCTTGAGAAACTCAAAATTTTCGCAGTTCTGATGCTCGAAACGAATAACTAGAACCGCCTAGGGGAAAAGTGCGCATACCGTTGTAATCGGGCGAGTTTCTACTTTCAGATGCAACAGAAATTTTGCGGATTGGTCAATCCGTTCGCGAGATATGGTAGTTTCGAGGTAAGAAACGCTTGAGAAACTCAAAATTTTCGCAGTTCTGATGCTCGAAACGAATAACAAGAACGGCCTAGGGGAAAAGTGCGCATACCGTTGTAATCGGGCGAGTTTCTACTTTCAGATGCAACAGAAATTTTGCGGATTGGTCAATCCGTTCGCGAGATATGGCAGTTTGGAGGTAAGAAACGCTTGAGAAACTCAAAATTTTCGCAGTTCTGATGCTCGAAACGAATAACTAGAACCGCCTAGGGGAAAAGTGCGCATACCGTTGTAATCGGGCGAGTTTCTACTTTCAGATGCAACAGAAATTTTGCGGATTGGTCAATCCGTTCGCGAGATATGGTAGTTTCGAGGTAAGAAACGCTTGAGAAACTCAAAATTTTCGCATTTCTGATGCTCGATACGAATAACTAGAACGGCCTAGGGGAAAAGTGCGCATACCGTTGTAATCGGGCGAGTATCTACTTTCAGAAGCAACAGAAATTTTGCGGATTGGTCAATCCGTTCGCGAGATATGGCAGTCTGGAGGTAAGAAACGCTTGAGAAACTCAAAATTTTCGCAGTTCTGATGCTCGAAATGAATAACTGGAACCGCCTAGGGGAAAACTACACCTACCGTTGTAATCGGGCGAGTTTCTACTTTCAGATGCAACAGAAATTTTGCGGATTGGTCAATCCGTTCGCGAGATATGGCAGTTTGGAGGTAAGAAACGCTAGAGGAACTCAAAATATTCGCAGTTCTGATGCTCGAAACGAATAACAAGAACGGCCTAGGGGAAAAGTGCGCATACCGTTGTAATCGGGCGAGTTTCTACTTTCAGATGCAACAGAAATTTTGCGAATTGGTCAATCCGTTCGCGAGATATGGCAGTTTGGGGGTAACTAACGCTTGAGAAACTCAAAATTTTCGCATTTTTGATGCTCGAAACGAATAACTAGTACGGCCTAGGGGAAAAGTGCGCATACCGTTGTAATCGGGCGAGTTTCTACTTTCAGAAGCAACAGAAATTTTGCGGATTGGTCAATCCGTTCGCGAGAATGGCAGTTTGGGGGTAAGAAACGCTTGAGAAAC
The DNA here is from genome assembly GCF_051014685.1 of Ptiloglossa arizonensis. Classification (NCBI taxonomy): domain Eukaryota; kingdom Metazoa; phylum Arthropoda; class Insecta; order Hymenoptera; family Colletidae; genus Ptiloglossa; species Ptiloglossa arizonensis. The sequence continues at coordinate 512,549 of NW_027478767.1, read as the reverse complement.
TCAAAATTTTCGCAGTTCTGATGCTCGAAACGAATAACAAGAACGGCCTAGGGGAAAAGTGCGCATACCGTTGTAATCGGGCGAGTTTCTACTTTCAGATGCAACAGAAATTTTGCGGATTGGTCAATCCGTTCGCGAGATATGGCAGTTTGGAGGTAAGAAACGCTTGAGAAACTCAAAATTTTCGCAGTTCTGATGCTCGAAACGAATAACAAGAACGGCCTAGGGGAAAAGTGCGCATACCGTTGTAATCGGGCGAGTTTCTACTTTCAGATGCAACAGAAATTTTGCGGATTGGTCAATCCGTTCGCGAGATATGGCAGTTTGGAGGTAAGAAACGCTTGAGAAACTCAAAATTTTCGCAGTTCTGATGCTCGAAACGAATAACTAGAACCGCCTAGGGGAAAAGTGCGCATACCGTTGTAATCGGGCGAGTTTCTACTTTCAGATGCAACAGAAATTTTGCGGATTGGTCAATCCGTTCGCGAGATATGGTAGTTTCGAGGTAAGAAACGCTTGAGAAACTCAAAATTTTCGCAGTTCTGATGCTCGAAACGAATAACAAGAACGGCCTAGGGGAAAAGTGCGCATACCGTTGTAATCGGGCGAGTTTCTACTTTCAGATGCAACAGAAATTTTGCGGATTGGTCAATCCGTTCGCGAGATATGGCAGTTTGGAGGTAAGAAACGCTTGAGAAACTCAAAATTTTCGCAGTTCTGATGCTCGAAACGAATAACTAGAACCGCCTAGGGGAAAAGTGCGCATACCGTTGTAATCGGGCGAGTTTCTACTTTCAGATGCAACAGAAATTTTGCGGATTGGTCAATCCGTTCGCGAGATATGGTAGTTTCGAGGTAAGAAACGCTTGAGAAACTCAAAATTTTCGCATTTCTGATGCTCGATACGAATAACTAGAACGGCCTAGGGGAAAAGTGCGCATACCGTTGTAATCGGGCGAGTATCTACTTTCAGAAGCAACAGAAATTTTGCGGATTGGTCAATCCGTTCGCGAGATATGGCAGTCTGGAGGTAAGAAACGCTTGAGAAACTCAAAATTTTCGCAGTTCTGATGCTCGAAATGAATAACTGGAACCGCCTAGGGGAAAACTACACCTACCGTTGTAATCGGGCGAGTTTCTACTTTCAGATGCAACAGAAATTTTGCGGATTGGTCAATCCGTTCGCGAGATATGGCAGTTTGGAGGTAAGAAACGCTAGAGGAACTCAAAATATTCGCAGTTCTGATGCTCGAAACGAATAACAAGAACGGCCTAGGGGAAAAGTGCGCATACCGTTGTAATCGGGCGAGTTTCTACTTTCAGATGCAACAGAAATTTTGCGAATTGGTCAATCCGTTCGCGAGATATGGCAGTTTGGGGGTAACTAACGCTTGAGAAACTCAAAATTTTCGCATTTTTGATGCTCGAAACGAATAACTAGTACGGCCTAGGGGAAAAGTGCGCATACCGTTGTAATCGGGCGAGTTTCTACTTTCAGAAGCAACAGAAATTTTGCGGATTGGTCAATCCGTTCGCGAGAATGGCAGTTTGGGGGTAAGAAACGCTTGAGAAACTCAAAATTTTCGCAGTTCTGATGCTCGAAACGAATAACAAGAACGGCCTAGGGGAAAAGTGCGCATACCGTTGTAATCGGGCGAGTTTCTACTTTCAGATGCAACAGAAATTTTGCGGATTGGTCAATCCGTTCGCGAGATATGGCAGTTTGGAGGTAAGAAACGCTTGAGAAACTCAAAATTTTCGCAGTTCTGATGCTCGAAACGAATAACTAGAACCGCCTAGGGGAAAAGTGCGCATACCGTTGTAATCGGGCGAGTTTCTACTTTCAGATGCAACAGAAATTTTGCGGATTGGTCAATCCGTTCGCGAGATATGGTAGTTTCGAGGTAAGAAACGCTTGAGAAACTCAAAATTTTCGCATTTCTGATGCTCGATACGAATAACTAGAACGGCCTAGGGGAAAAGTGCGCATACCGTTGTAATCGGGCGAGTATCTACTTTCAGAAGCAACAGAAATTTTGCGGATTGGTCAATCCGTTCGCGAGATATGGCAGTCTGGAGGTAAGAAACGCTTGAGAAACTCAAAATTTTCGCAGTTCTGATGCTCGAAATGAATAACTGGAACCGCCTAGGGGAAAACTACACCTACCGTTGTAATCGGGCGAGTTTCTACTTTCAGATGCAACAGAAATTTTGCGGATTGGTCAATCCCTTCGCGAGATATGGCAGTTTGGAGGTAAGAAACGCTAGAGGAACTCAAAATATTCGCAGTTCTGATGCTCGAAACGAATAACAAGAACGGCCTAGGGGAAAAGTGCGCATACCGTTGTAATCGGGCGAGTTTCTACTTTCAGATGCAACAGAAATTTTGCGAATTGGTCAATCCGTTCGCGAGATATGGCAGTTTGGGGGTAACTAACGCTTGAGAAACTCAAAATTTTCGCATTTTTGATGCTCGAAACGAATAACTAGTACGGCCTAGGGGAAAAGTGCGCACACCGTTGTAATCGGGCGAGTTTCTACTTTCAGAAGCAACAGAAATTTTGCGGATTGGTCAATCCGTTCGCGAGATATGGCAGTTTGGAGGTAAGAAACGCTTGAGAAACTCAAAATTTTCGCAGTTCTGATGCTCGAAACGAATAACTAGAACCGCCTAGGGGAAAAGTGCGCATACCGTTGTAATCGGGCGAGTTTCTACTTTCAGATGCAACAGAAATTTTGCGGATTGGTCAATCCGTTCGCGAGATATGGCAGTTTGGAGGTAAGAAACGCTTGAGAAACTCAAAATTTTCGCATTTCTGATGCTCGATACGAATAACTAGAACGGCCTAGGGGAAAAGTGCGCATACCGTTGTAATCGGGCGAGTATCTACTTTCAGAAGCAACAGAAATTTTGCGGATTGGTCAATCCGTTCGCGAGATATGGCAGTTTGGAGGTAAGAAACGCTTGAGAAACTCAAAATTTTCGCAGTTCTGATGCTCGAAATGAATAAATGGAACGGCCTAGGGGAAAACTACACCTTCCGTTGTAATCGGGCGAGTTTCTACTTTCAGATGCAACAGAAATTTTGCGGATTGATCAATCCGTTCGCGAGATATGGCAGTTTGGAGATAAGAAACGCTTGAGAAACTCAAAATTTTCGCAGTTCTGATGCTCGAAACGAATAACAAGAACGGCCTAGGGGAAAAGTACGCATACCGTTGTAATCGGGCGAGTTTCTACTTTTAGATGCAACAGAAATTTTGAGGATTGGTCAATCCGTTCGCGAGATGTGGCAGTTTGGAGGTAAGAAACGCTTGAGAAACTCAAAATTTTCGCAGTTCTAATGCTCGACACGAATAACTAGAACGGCCTAGGGGAAAAGTGCGCATACCGTTGTAATCGGGCGAGTTTCTACTTTCAGTTGCAACAGAAATTTTGCGGATTGGTCAATCCGTTCGCGAGATATGGCAGTTTGGAGGTAAGAAACGCTTGAGAAACTCAAAATTTTCGCAGTTCTAATGCTCGACACGAATAACTAGAACGGCCTAGGGGAAAAGTGCGCATACCGTTGTAATCGGGCGAGTTTCTACTTTCAGTTGCAACAGAAATTTTGCGGATTGGTCAATCCGTTCGCGAGATATGGCAGTTTGGAGGTAAGAAACGCTTCAGAAACTCAAAATTTTCGCAGTTCTGATGCTCGAAACGAATAACTAGAAGGGCCTAGGGGAAAACTACACCTACCGTTGTAATCGGGCGAGTTTCTACTTTCAGATGCAACAGAAATTTTGCGGATTTGTCAATCCGTTCGCGAGATATGGCAGTTTGGAGGTAAGAAACGCTTGAGAAACTCAAAATATTCGCAGTTCTGATGCTCGAAACGAATAACAAGAACGGCCTAGGGGAAAAGTGCGCATACCGTTGTAATCGGGCGAGTTTCTACTTTCAGAAGCAACAGAAATTTTGCGGATTGGTCAATCCGTTCGCGAGATATGGCAGTTTGGAGGTAAGAAACGCTTCAGAAACTCAAAATTTTCGCAGTTCTGATGCTCGAAACGAATAACAAGAACGGCCTAGGGGAAAAGTACGCATACCGTTGTAATCGGGCGAGTTTCTACTTTTAGATGCAACAGAAATTTTGCGGATTGGTCAATCCGTTCGCGAGATGTGGCAGTTTGGAGGTAAGAAACGCTTGAGAAACTCAAAATTTTCGCAGTTCTAATGCTCGACACGAATAACTAGAACGGCCTAGGGGAAAAGTGCGCATACCGTTGTAATCGGGCGAGTTTCTACTTTCAGATGCAACAGAAATTTTGCGGATTGGTCAATCCGTTCGCGAGATATGGCAGTTTGGAGGTAAGAAACGCTTCAGAAACTCAAAATTTCCGCAGTTCTGTTGCTCGAAACGCATAACTAGAAAGGCCTAGGGGAAAACTACACCTACCGTTGTAATCGGGCGAGTTTCTACTTTCAGATGCAACAGAAATTTTGCGGATTGGTCAATCCGTTCGCGAGATATGGCAGTTTGGAGGTAAGAAACGCTTGAGAAACTCAAAATATTCGCAGTTCTGATGCTCGAAACGAATAACAAGAACTGCCTAGGGGAAAAGTGCGCATACCGTTGTAATCGGGCGAGTTTCTACTTTCAGATGCAACAGAAATTTTACGAATTGGTTAATCCGTTCGCGAGATATGGCAGTTTGGAGGTAAGAAACGCTTCAGAAACTCAAAATTTTCGCAGTTCTGATGCTCGAAACAAATAACTAGAAAGGCCTAGGGGAAAACTACACCTACCGTTGTAATCGGGCGAGTTTCTTCTTTCAGATGCAATAGAAATTTTGCGGATTGGTCAATCCGTTCGCGAGATATGGCAGTTTGGAGGTAAGAAACGCTTGAGAAACTCAAAATATTCGCATGTCTGATGCTCGATACGAATAACTAGAACGGCCTAGGGGAATAGTGCGCATACCGTTGTAATCGGGCGAGTTTCTACTTTCAGAAGCAACAGAAATTTTGCGGATTGGTCAATCCGTTCGTGAGATATGGCAGTTTGGAGGTAAGAAACGCTTGCGAAACTCAAAATTTTCGCAGTTCTGATGCTCGAAATGAATAACTGGAACGGCCTAGGGGAAAACTACACCTCCCGTTGTAATCGGGCGAGTTTCTACTTTCAGATGCAACAGAAATTTTGCGGATTGATCAATCCGTTCGCGAGATATGGCAGTTTGGAGATAAGAAACGCTTGAGAAACTCAAAATTTTCGCAGTTCTGATGCTCGAAACGAATAACAAGAACGGCCTAGGGGAAAAGTACGCATACCGTTGTAATCGGGCGAGTTTCTACTTTCAGAAGCAACAGAAATTTTGCGGATTGGTCAATCCGTTCGCGAGATATGGCAGTTTGGAGGTAAGAAACGCTTGAGAAACTCAAAATTTTCGCAGTTCTGATGCTCGAAATGAATAACTGGAACGGCCTAGGGGAAAACTACACCTCCCGTTATAATCGGGCGAGTTTCTACTTTCAGATGCAACAGAAATTTTGCGGATTGATCAATCCGTTCGCGAGATGTGGCAGTTTGGAGATAAGAAACGCTTGAGAAACTCAAAATTTTCGCAGTTCTAATGCTCGACACGAATAACTAGAACGGCCTAGGGGAAAAGTGCGCATACCGATGTAATCGGGCGAGTTTCTACTTTCAGAAGCAACAGAAATTTTGCGGATTGGTCAATCCGTTCGCGAGATATGGCAGTTTGGAGGTAAGAAACGCTTGAGAAACTCAAAATATTCGCAGTTCTGATGCTCGAAACGAATAACAAGAACGGTCTAGGGGAAAAGTGCGCATACCGTTGTAATCGGGCGAGTTTCTACTTTCAGATGCAACAGAAATTTTGCGGATTGGTCAATCCGTTCGCGAGATATGGCAGTTTGGATGTAAGAAACGCTTGAGAAACTCAAAATTTTCGCAGTTCTGATGCTCGAAACGAATAACAAGAACGGCCTAGGGGAAAAGTACGCATACCGTTGTAATCGGGCGAGTTTCTACTTTCAGATGCAACAGAAATTTTGCGGATTGGTCAATCCGTTCGCGAGATATGGCAGTTTGGAGGTAAGAAACGCTTGAGAAACTCAAAATATTCGCAGTTCTGATGCTCGAAACGAATAACAAGAACGGCCTAGGGGAAAAGTGCGCATACCGTTGTAATCGGGCGAGTTTCTACTTTCAGATGCAACAGAAATTTTGCGAATTGGTTAATCCGTTCGCGAGATATGGCAGTTTGGAGGTAACTAACGCTTGAGAAACTCAAAATTTTCGCATTTTTGATGCTCGAAACGAATATCTAGTACGGCCTAGGGGAAAAGTGCGCATACCGTTGTAATCGGGCGAGTTTCTACTTTCAGAAGCAACAGAAATTTTGCGGATTGGTCAATCCGTTCGCGAGATATGGCAGTTTGGAGGTAAGAAACGCTTGAGAAACTCAAAATTTTCGCAGTTCTGATGCTCGAAATGAATAACTGGAACGGCCTAGGGGAAAACTACACCTCCCGTTGTAATCGGGCGAGTTTCTACTTTCAGATGCAACAGAAATTTTGCGGATTGATCAATCCGTTCGCGAGATATGGCAGTTTGGAGGTAAGAAACGCTTGAGAAACTCAAAATATTCGCAGTTCTGATGCTCGAAACGAATAACAAGAACGGCCTAGGGGAAAAGTGCGCATACCGTTGTAATCGGGCGAGTTTCTACTTTCAGAAGCAACAGAAATTTTGCGGATTGGTCAATCCGTTCGCGAGATATGGCAGTTTGGAGGTAAGAAACGCTTCAGAAACTCAAAATTTTCGCAGTTCTGAAGCTCGAAAAGAATAACTAGAAAGGCCTAGGGGAAAACTACACCTACCGTTGTAATCGGGCGAGTTTCTACTTTCAGATGCAACAGAAATTTTGCGGATTGGTCAATCCGTTCGCGAGATATGGCAGTTTGGAGGTAAGAAACGCTTGAGAAACTCAAAATATTCGCAGTTCTGATGCTCGAAACGAATAACAAGAACGGCCTAGGGGAAAAGTGCGCATACCGTTGTAATCGGGCGAGTTTCTACTTTCAGATAGAACAGAAATTTTGCGGATTGGTCAATCCGTTCGCGAGATATGGCAGTTTGGAGGTAAGAAACGCTTCAGAAACTCAAAATTTTCGCATTTCTGATGCTCGATACGAATAACTAGAACGGCCTAGGGGAATAGTGCGCATACCGTTGTAATCGGGCGAGTTTCTACTTTCAGAAGCAACAGAAATTTTGCGGATTGGTCAATCCGTTCGTGAGATATGGCAGTTTGGAGGTAAGAAACGCTTGAGAAACTCAAAATTTTCGCAGTTCTGATGCTCGAAATGAATAACTGGAACGGCCTAGGGGAAAACTACACCTCCCGTTGTAATCGGGCGAGTTTCTACTTTCAGATGCAACAGAAATTTTGCGGATTGATCAATCCGTTCGCGAGATATGGCAGTTTGGAGATAAGAAACGCTTGAGAAACTCAAAATTTTCGCAGTTCTGATGCTCGAAACGAATAACAAGAACGGCCTAGGGGAAAAGTACGCATACCGTTGTAATCGGGCGAGTTTCTACTTTCAGAAGCAACAGAAATTTTGCGGATTGGTCAATCCGTTCGTGAGATATGGCAGTTTGGAGGTAAGAAACGCTTGAGAAACTCAAAATTTTCGCAGTTCTGATGCTCGAAATGAATAACTGGAACGGCCTAGGGGAAAACTACACCTCCCGTTGTAATCGGGCGAGTTTCTACTTTCAGATGCAACAGAAACTTTGCGGATTGATCAATCCGTTCGCGAGATATGGCAGTTTGGAGATAAGAAACGCTTGAGAAACTCAAAATTTTCGCAGTTCTGATGCTCGAAACGAATAACAAGAACGGCCTAGGGGAAAAGTACGCATACCGTTGTAATCGGGCGAGTTTCTACTTTCAGAAGCAACAGAAATTTTGCGGATTGGTCACTCCGTTCGCGAGATATGGCAGTTTGGAGGTAAGAAACGCTTCAGAAACTCAAAATTTTCGCAGTTCTGATGCTCGAAACGAATAACAAGAACGGCCTAGGGGAAAAGTACGCATACCGTTGTAATCGGGCGAGTTTCTACTTTTAGATGCAACAGAAATTTTGCGGATTGGTCAATCCGTTCGCGAGATGTGGCAGTTTGGAGGTAAGAAACGCTTGAGAAACTCAAAATTTTCGCAGTTCTGATGCTCGAAACGAATAACAAGAACGGCCTAGGGGAAAAGTACGCATACCGTTGTAATCGGGCGAGTTTCTACTTTCAGAAGCAACAGAAATTTTGCGGATTGGTCAATCCGTTCGTGAGATATGGCAGTTTGGAGGTAAGAAACGCTTGAGAAACTCAAAATTTTCGCAGTTCTGATGCTCGAAATGAATAACTGGAACGGCCTAGGGGAAAACTACACCTCCCGTTGTAATCGGGCGAGTTTCTACTTTCAGATGCAACAGAAATTTTGCGGATTGGTTAATCCGTTCGCGAGATATGGCAGTTTGGAGGTAACTAACGCTTGAGAAACTCAAAATTTTCGCATTTTTGATGCTCGAAACGAATAACTAGTACGGCCTAGGGGAAAAGTGCGCATACCGTTGTAATCGGGCGAGTTTCTACTTTCAGAAGCAACAGAAATTTTGCGGATTGGTCACTCCGTTCGCGAGATATGGCAGTTTGGAGGTAAGAAACGCTTCAGAAACTCAAAATTTTCGCAGTTCTGATGCTCGAAACGAATAACAAGAACGGCCTAGGGGAAAAGTACGCATACCGTTGTAATCGGGCGAGTTTCTACTTTTAGATGCAACAGAAATTTTGCGGATTGGTCAATCCGTTCGCGAGATGTGGCAGTTTGGAGGTAAGAAACGCTTGAGAAACTCAAAATTTTCGCAGTTCTAATGCTCGACACGAATAACTAGAACGGCCTAGGGGAAAAGTGCGCATACCGTTGTAATCGGGCGAGTTTCTACTTTCAGATGCAACAGAAATTTTGCGGATTGGTCAATCCGTTCGCGAGATATGGCAGTTTGGAGGTAAGAAACGCTTCAGAAACTCAAAATTTTCGCAGTTCTGTTGCTCGAAACGCATAACTAGAAAGGCCTAGGGGAAAACTACACCTACCGTTGTAATCGGGCGAGTTTCTACTTTCAGATGCAACAGAAATTTTGCGGATTGGTCAATCCGTTCGCGAGATATGGCAGTTTGGAGGTAAGAAACGCTTGAGAAACTCAAAATATTCGCAGTTCTGATGCTCGAAACGAATAACAAGAACTGCCTAGGGGAAAAGTGCGCATACCGTTGTAATCGGGCGAGTTTCTACTTTCAGATGCAACAGAAATTTTACGAATTGGTTAATCCGTTCGCGAGATATGGCAGTTTGGAGGTAAGAAACGCTTCAGAAACTCAAAATTTTCGCAGTTCTGATGCTCGAAACAAATAACTAGAAAGGCCTAGGGGAAAACTACACCTACCGTTGTAATCGGGCGAGTTTCTTCTTTCAGATGCAACAGAAATTTTGCGGATTGGTCAATCCGTTCGCGAGATATGGCAGTTTGGAGGTAAGAAACGCTTGAGAAACTCAAAATATTCGCAGTTCTGATGCTCGAAACGAATAACAAGAACGGCCTAGGGGAAAAGTGCGCATACCGTTGTAATCGGGCGAGTTTCTACTTTCAGAAGCAACAGAAATTTTGCGGATTGGTCAATCCGTTCGCGAGATATGGCAGTTTGGAGGTAAGAAACGCTTCAGAAACTCAAAATTTTCGCAGTTCTGAAGCTCGAAAAGAATAACTAGAAAGGCCTAGGGGAAAACTACACCTACCGTTGTAATCGGGCGAGTTTCTACTTTCAGATGCAACAGAAATTTTGCGGATTGGTCAATCCGTTCGCGAGATATGGCAGTTTGGAGGTAAGAAACGCTTGAGAAACTCAAAATATTCGCAGTTCTGATGCTCGAAACGAATAACAAGAACGGCCTAGGGGAAAAGTGCGCATACCGTTGTAATCGGGCGAGTTTCTACTTTCAGATAGAACAGAAATTTTGCGGATTGGTCAATCCGTTCGCGAGATATGGCAGTTTGGAGGTAAGAAACGCTTCAGAAACTCAAAATTTTCGCATTTCTGATGCTCGATACGAATAACTAGAACGGCCTAGGGGAATAGTGCGCATACCGTTGTAATCGGGCGAGTTTCTACTTTCAGAAGCAACAGAAATTTTGCGGATTGGTCAATCCGTTCGTGAGATATGGCAGTTTGGAGGTAAGAAACGCTTGAGAAACTCAAAATTTTCGCAGTTCTGATGCTCGAAATGAATAACTGGAACGGCCTAGGGGAAAACTACACCTCCCGTTGTAATCGGGCGAGTTTCTACTTTCAGATGCAACAGAAATTTTGCGGATTGATCAATCCGTTCGCGAGATATGGCAGTTTGGAGATAAGAAACGCTTGAGAAACTCAAAATTTTCGCAGTTCTGATGCTCGAAACGAATAACAAGAACGGCCTAGGGGAAAAGTACGCATACCGTTGTAATCGGGCGAGTTTCTACTTTCAGAAGCAACAGAAATTTTGCGGATTGGTCAATCCGTTCGTGAGATATGGCAGTTTGGAGGTAAGAAACGCTTGAGAAACTCAAAATTTTCGCAGTTCTGATGCTCGAAATGAATAACTGGAACGGCCTAGGGGAAAACTACACCTCCCGTTGTAATCGGGCGAGTTTCTACTTTCAGATGCAACAGAAATTTTGCGGATTGATCAATCCGTTCGCGAGATATGGCAGTTTGGAGATAAGAAACGCTTGAGAAACTCAAAATTTTCGCAGTTCTGATGCTCGAAACGAATAACAAGAACGGCCTAGGGGAAAAGTACGCATACCGTTGTAATCGGGCGAGTTTCTACTTTCAGAAGCAACAGAAATTTTGCGGATTGGTCAATCCGTTCGCGAGATATGGCAGTTTGGAGGTAAGAAACGCTTGAGAAACTCAAAATTTTCGCAGTTCTGATGCTCGAAATGAATAACTGGAACGGCCTAGGGGAAAACTACACCTCCCGTTATAATCGGGCGAGTTTCTACTTTCAGATGCAACAGAAATTTTGCGGATTGATCAATCCGTTCGCGAGATATGGCAGTTTGGAGATAAGAAACGCTTGAGAAACTCAAAATTTTCGCAGTTCTAATGCTCGACACGAATAACTAGAACGGCCTAGGGGAAAAGTGCGCATACCGTTGTAATCGGGCGAGTTTCTACTTTCAGATGCAACAGAAATTTTGCGGATTGGTCAATCCGTTCTCGAGATATGGCAGTTTGGAGGTAAGAAACGCTTCAGAAACTCAAAATTTTCGCAGTTCTGATGCTCGAAACGAATAACTAGAAAGGCCTAGGGGAAAACTACACCTACCGTTGTAATCGGGCGAGTTTCTACTTTCAGATGCAACAGAAATTTTGCGGATTGGTCAATCCGTTCGCGAGATACGGCAGTTTGGAGGTAAGAAACGCTTGAGAAACTCAAAATATTCGCAGTTCTGATGCTCGAAACGAATAACAAGAACGGCCTAGGGGAAAAGTGCGCATACCGTTGTAATCGGGCGAGTTTCTACTTTCAGATGCAACAGAAATTTTGCGAATTGGTTAATCCGTTCGCGAGATATGGCAGTTTGGAGGTAACTAACGCTTGAGAAACTCAAAATTTTCGCATTTTTGATGCTCGAAACGAATAACTAGTACGGCCTAGGGGAAAAGTGCGCATACCGTTGTAATCGGGCGAGTTTCTACTTTCAGAAGCAACAGAAATTTTGCGGATTGGTCAATCCGTTCGCGAGATATGGCAGTTTGGAGGTAAGAAACGCTTGAGAAACTCAAAATATTTGCAGTTCTGATGCTCGAAACGAATAACAAGAACGGCCTAGGGGAAAAGTGCGCATACCGTTGTAATCGGGCGAGTTTCTACTTTCAGATGCAACAGAAATTTTGCGGATTGGTCAATCCGTTCGCGAGATATGGCAGTTTGGAGGTAAGAAACGCTTGAGAAACTCAAAATTTTCGCAGTTCTGATGCTCGAAACGAATAACAAGAACGGCCTAGGGGAAAAGTACGCATACCGTTGTAATCGGGCGAGTTTCTACTTTTAGATGCAACAGAAATTTTGCGGATTGGTCAATCCGTTCGCGAGATATGGCAGTTTGGAGGTAAGAAACGCTTGAGAAACTCAAAATTTTCGCAGTTCTAATGCTCGGCACGAATAACTAGAACGGCCTAGGGGAAAAGTGCGCATACCGTTGTAATCGGGCGAGTTTCTACTTTCAGATGTAACAGAAATTTTGCGGATTGGTCAATCCGTTCGCGAGATATGGCAGTTTGGAGGTAAGAAACGCTTGAGAAACTCAAAATTTTCGCAGTTCTGATGCTCGAAACGAATAACTAGAAAGGCCTAGGGGAAAACTACACCTACCGTTGTAATCGGGCGAGTTTCTACTTTCAGATGCAACAGAAATTTTGCGGATTGGTCAATCCGTTCGCGAGATATGGCAGTTTGGAGGTAAGAAACGCTTGAGAAACTCAAAATATTCGCAGTTCTGATGCTCGAAACGAATAACAAGAACGGCCTAGGGGAAAAGTGCGCATACCGTTGTAATCGGGCGAGTTTCTACTTTCAGATGCAACAGAAATTTTGCGAATTGGTTAATCCGTTCGCGAGATATGGCAGTTTGGAGGTAACTAACGCTTGAGAAACTCAAAATTTTCGCATTTTTGATGCTCGAAACGAATAACTAGTACGGCCTAGGGGAAAAGTGCGCATACCGTTGTAATCGGGCGAGTTTCTACTTTCAGAAGCAACAGAAATTTTGCGGATTGGTCAATCCGTTCGCGAGATATGGCAGTTTGGAGGTAAGAAACGCTTGAGAAACTCAAAATTTTCGCAGTTCTGATGCTCGAAATGAATAACTGGAACGGCCTAGGGGAAAACTACACCTCCCGTTGTAATCGGGCGAGTTTCTACTTTCAGATGCAACAGAAATTTTGCGGATTGATCAATCCGTTCGCGAGATATGGCAGTTTGGAGATAAGAAACTCTTGAGAAACTCAAAATTTTCGCAGTTCTGATGCTCGAAACGAATAACAAGAACGGCCTAGGGGAAAAGTACGCATACCGTTGTAATCGTGCGAGTTTCTACTTTTAGATGCAACAGAAATTTTGCGGATTGGTCAATCCGTTCGCGAGATGTGGCAGTTTGGAGGTAAGAAACGCTTGAGAAACTCAAAATTTTCGCAGTTCTAATGCTCGACACGAATAACTAGAACGGCCTAGGGAAAAAGTGCGCATACCGTTGTAATCGGGCGAGTTTCTACTTTCAGATGCAACAGAAATTTTGCGGATTGGTCAATCCGTTCGCGAGATATGGCAGTTTGGATGTAAGAAACGCTTGAGAAACTCAAAATTTTCGCAGTTCTGATGCTCGAAACGAATAACAAGAACGGCCTAGGGGAAAAGTACGCATACCGTTGTAATCGGGCGAGTTTCTACTTTCAGAAGCAACAGAAATTTTGCGGATTGGTCAATCCGTTCGCGAGATATGGCAGTTTGGAGGTAAGAAACGCTTGAGAAACTCAAAATATTCGCAGTTCTGATGCTCGAAACGAATAACAAGAACGGCCTAGGGGAAAAGTGCGCATACCGTTGTAATCGGGCGAGTTTCTACTTTCAGATGCAACAGAAATTTTGCGGATTGGTCAATCCGTTCGCGAGATATGGCAGTTTGGAGGTAAGAAACGCTTGAGAAACTCAAAATTTTCGCAGTTCTGATACTCGAAACGAATAACAAGAACGGCCTAGGGGAAAAGTACGCATACCGTTGTAATCGGGCGAGTTTCTACTTTTAGATGCAACAGAAATTTTGCGGATTGGTCAATCCGTTCGCGAGATATGGCAGTTTGGAGGTAAGAAACGCTTGAGAAACTCAAAATTTTCGCAGTTCTAATGCTCGACACGAATAACTAGAACGGCCTAGGGAAAAAGTGCGCATACCGTTGTAATCGGGCGAGTTTCTACTTTCAGATGCAACAGAAATTTTGCGGATTGGTCAATCCGTTCGCGAGATATGGCAGTTTGGAGGTAAGAAACGCTTGAGAAAATCAAAATATTCGCAGTTCTGATGCTCGAAACGAATAACAAGAACGGCCTAGGGGAAAAGTGCGCATACCGTTGTAATCGGGCGAGTTTCTACTTTCAGATGCAACAGAAATTTTGCGGATTGGTCAATCCGTTCGCGAGATATGGCTGTTTGGAGGTAAGAAACGCTTGAGAAACTCAAAATTTTCGCAGTTCTGATACTCGAAACGAATAACAAGAACGGCCTAGGGGAAAAGTACGCATACCGTTGTAATCGGGCGAGTTTCTACTTTCAGAAGCAACAGAAATTTTGCGGATTGGTCAATCCGTTCGCGAGATATGGCAGTTTGGAGGTAAGAAACGCTTGAGAAACTCAAAATATTCGCAGTTCTGATGCTCGAAACGAATAACAAGAACGGCCTAGGGGAAAAGTGCGCATACCGTTGTAATCGGGCGAGTTTCTACTTTCAGATGCAACAGAAATTTTGCGGATTGGTCAATCCGTTCGCGAGATATGGCAGTTTGGAGGTAAGAAACGCTTGAGAAAATCAAAATATTCGCAGTTCTGATGCTCGAAACGAATAACAAGAACGGCCTAGGGGAAAAGTGCGCATACCGTTGTAATCGGGCGCGTTTCTACTTTCAGATGCAACAGAAATTTTGCGGATTGGTCAATCCGTTCGCGAGATATGGCTGTTTGGAGGTAAGAAACGCTTGAGAAACTCAAAATTTTCGCAGTTCTGATACTCGAAACGAATAACAAGAACGGCCTAGGGGAAAAGTACGCATACCGTTGTAATCGGGCGAGTTTCTACTTTCAGATGCAACAGAAATTTTACGAATTGGTTAATCCGTTCGCGAGATATGGCAGTTTGGAGGTAAGAAACGCTTCAGAAACTCAAAATTTTCGCAGTTCTGATGCTCGAAAAAAATAACTAGAAAGGCCTAGGGGAAAACTACACCTACCGTTGTAATCGGGCGAGTTTCTTCTTTCAGATGCAACAGAAATTTTGCGGATTGGTCAATCCGTTCGCGAGATATGGCAGTTTGGAGGTAAGAAACGCTTGAGAAACTCAAAATATTCGCAGTTCTGATGCTCGAAACGAATAACAAGAACGGCCTAGGGGAAAAGTGCGCATACCGTTGTAATCGGGCGAGTTTCTACTTTCAGAAGCAACAGAAATTTTGCGGATTGGTCAATCCGTTCGCGAGATATGGCAGTTTGGAGGTAAGAAACGCTTCAGAAACTCAAAATTTTCGCAGTTCTGAAGCTCGAAAAGAATAACTAGAAAGGCCTAGGGGAAAACTACACCTACCGTTGTAATCGGGCGAGTTTCTACTTTCAGATGCAACAGAAATTTTGCGGATTGGTCAATCCGTTCGCGAGATATGGCAGTTTGGAGGTAAGAAACGCTTGAGAAACTCAAAATATTCGCAGTTCTGATGCTCGAAACGAATAACAAGAACGGCCTAGGGGAAAAGTGCGCATACCGTTGTAATCGGGCGAGTTTCTACTTTCAGATAGAACAGAAATTTTGCGGATTGGTCAATCCGTTCGCGAGATATGGCAGTTTGGAGGTAAGAAACGCTTCAGAAACTCAAAATTTTCGCATTTCTGATGCTCGATACGAATAACTAGAACGGCCTAGGGGAATAGTGCGCATACCGTTGTAATCGGGCGAGTTTCTACTTTCAGAAGCAACAGAAATTTTGCGGATTGGTCAATCCGTTCGTGAGATATGGCAGTTTGGAGGTAAGAAACGCTTGAGAAACTCAAAATTTTCGCAGTTCTGATGCTCGAAATGAATAACTGGAACGGCCTAGGGGAAAACTACACCTCCCGTTGTAATCGGGCGAGTTTCTACTTTCAGATGCAACAGAAATTTTGCGGATTGATCAATCCGTTCGCGAGATATGGCAGTTTGGAGATAAGAAACGCTTGAGAAACTCAAAATTTTCGCAGTTCTGATGCTCGAAACGAATAACAAGAACGGCCTAGGGGAAAAGTGCGCATACCGTTGTAATCGGGCGAGTTTCTACTTTCAGAAGCAACAGAAATTTTGCGGATTGGTCAATCCGTTCGCGAGATATGGCAGTTTGGAGGTAAGAAACGCTTCAGAAACTCAAAATTTTCGCAGTTCTGAAGCTCGAAAAGAATAACTAGAAAGGCCTAGGGGAAAACTACACCTACCGTTGTAATCGGGCGAGTTTCTACTTTCAGATGCAACAGAAATTTTGCGGATTGGTCAATCCGTTCGCGAGATATGGCAGTTTGGAGGTAAGAAACGCTTGAGAAACTCAAAATATTCGCAGTTCTGATGCTCGAAACGAATAACAAGAACGGCCTAGGGGAAAAGTGCGCATACCGTTGTAATCGGGCGAGTTTCTACTTTCAGATAGAACAGAAATTTTGCGGATTGGTCAATCCGTTCGCGAGATATGGCAGTTTGGAGGTAAGAAACGCTTCAGAAACTCAAAATTTTCGCATTTCTGATGCTCGATACGAATAACTAGAACGGCCTAGGGGAATAGTGCGCATACCGTTGTAATCGGGCGAGTTTCTACTTTCAGAAGCAACAGAAATTTTGCGGATTGGTCAATCCGTTCGTGAGATATGGCAGTTTGGAGGTAAGAAACGCTTGAGAAACTCAAAATTTTCGCAGTTCTGATGCTCGAAATGAATAACTGGAACGGCCTAGGGGAAAACTACACCTCCCGTTGTAATCGGGCGAGTTTCTACTTTCAGATGCAACAGAAATTTTGCGGATTGATCAATCCGTTCGCGAGATATGGCAGTTTGGAGATAAGAAACGCTTGAGAAACTCAAAATTTTCGCAGTTCTGATGCTCGAAACGAATAACAAGAACGGCCTAGGGGAAAAGTACGCATACCGTTGTAATCGGGCGAGTTTCTACTTTCAGAAGCAACAGAAATTTTGCGGATTGGTCAATCCGTTCGTGAGATATGGCAGTTTGGAGGTAAGAAACGCTTGAGAAACTCAAAATTTTCGCAGTTCTGATGCTCGAAATGAATAACTGGAACGGCCTAGGGGAAAACTACACCTCCCGTTGTAATCGGGCGAGTTTCTACTTTCAGATGCAACAGAAATTTTGCGGATTGATCAATCCGTTCGCGAGATATGGCAGTTTGGAGATAAGAAACGCTTGAGAAACTCAAAATTTTCGCAGTTCTGATGCTCGAAACGAATAACAAGAACGGCCTAGGGGAAAAGTACGCATACCGTTGTAATCGGGCGAGTTTCTACTTTCAGAAGCAACAGAAATTTTGCGGATTGGTCAATCCGTTCGCGAGATATGGCAGTTTGGAGGTAAGAAACGCTTGAGAAACTCAAAATTTTCGCAGTTCTGATGCTCGAAATGAATAACTGGAACGGCCTAGGGGAAAACTACACCTCCCGTTATAATCGGGCGAGTTTCTACTTTCAGATGCAACAGAAATTTTGCGGATTGATCAATCCGTTCGCGAGATATGGCAGTTTGGAGATAAGAAACGCTTGAGAAACTCAAAATTTTCGCAGTTCTAATGCTCGACACGAATAACTAGAACGGCCTAGGGGAAAAGTGCGCATACCGTTGTAATCGGGCGAGTTTCTACTTTCAGATGCAACAGAAATTTTGCGGATTGGTCAATCCGTTCTCGAGATATGGCAGTTTGGAGGTAAGAAACGCTTCAGAAACTCAAAATTTTCGCAGTTCTGATGCTCGAAACGAATAACTAGAAAGGCCTAGGGGAAAACTACACCTACCGTTGTAATCGGGCGAGTTTCTACTTTCAGATGCAACAGAAATTTTGCGGATTGGTCAATCCGTTCGCGAGATACGGCAGTTTGGAGGTAAGAAACGCTTGAGAAACTCAAAATATTCGCAGTTCTGATGCTCGAAACGAATAACAAGAACGGCCTAGGGGAAAAGTGCGCATACCGTTGTAATCGGGCGAGTTTCTACTTTCAGATGCAACAGAAATTTTGCGAATTGGTTAATCCGTTCGCGAGATATGGCAGTTTGGAGGTAACTAACGCTTGAGAAACTCAAAATTTTCGCATTTTTGATGCTCGAAACGAATAACTAGTACGGCCTAGGGGAAAAGTGCGCATACCGTTGTAATCGGGCGAGTTTCTACTTTCAGAAGCAACAGAAATTTTGCGGATTGGTCAATCCGTTCGCGAGATATGGCAGTTTGGAGGTAAGAAACGCTTGAGAAACTCAAAATATTTGCAGTTCTGATGCTCGAAACGAATAACAAGAACGGCCTAGGGGAAAAGTGCGCATACCGTTGTAATCGGGCGAGTTTCTACTTTCAGATGCAACAGAAATTTTGCGGATTGGTCAATCCGTTCGCGAGATATGGCAGTTTGGAGGTAAGAAACGCTTGAGAAACTCAAAATTTTCGCAGTTCTGATGCTCGAAACGAATAACAAGAACGGCCTAGGGGAAAAGTACGCATACCGTTGTAATCGGGCGAGTTTCTACTTTTAGATGCAACAGAAATTTTGCGGATTGGTCAATCCGTTCGCGAGATATGGCAGTTTGGAGGTAAGAAACGCTTGAGAAACTCAAAATTTTCGCAGTTCTAATGCTCGGCACGAATAACTAGAACGGCCTAGGGGAAAAGTGCGCATACCGTTGTAATCGGGCGAGTTTCTACTTTCAGATGTAACAGAAATTTTGCGGATTGGTCAATCCGTTCGCGAGATATGGCAGTTTGGAGGTAAGAAACGCTTGAGAAACTCAAAATTTTCGCAGTTCTGATGCTCGAAACGAATAACTAGAAAGGCCTAGGGGAAAACTACACCTACCGTTGTAATCGGGCGAGTTTCTACTTTCAGATGCAACAGAAATTTTGCGGAATGGTCAATCCGTTCGCGAGATATGGCAGTTTGGAGGTAAGAAACGCTTGAGAAACTCAAAATATTCGCAGTTCTGATGCTCGAAACGAATAACAAGAACGGCCTAGGGGAAAAGTGCGCATACCGTTGTAATCGGGCGAGTTTCTACTTTCAGATGCAACAGAAATTTTGCGAATTGGTTAATCCGTTCGCGAGATATGGCAGTTTGGAGGTAACTAACGCTTGAGAAACTCAAAATTTTCGCATTTTTGATGCTCGAAACGAATAACTAGTACGGCCTAGGGGAAAAGTGCGCATACCGTTGTAATCGGGCGAGTTTCTACTTTCAGAAGCAACAGAAATTTTGCGGATTGGTCAATCCGTTCGCGAGATATGGCAGTTTGGAGGTAAGAAACGCTTGAGAAACTCAAAATTTTCGCAGTTCTGATGCTCGAAATGAATAACTGGAACGGCCTAGGGGAAAACTACACCTCCCGTTGTAATCGGGCGAGTTTCTACTTTCAGATGCAACAGAAATTTTGCAGATTGATCAATCCGTTCGCGAGATATGGCAGTTTGGAGATAAGAAACTCTTGAGAAACTCAAAATTTTCGCAGTTCTGATGCTCGAAACGAATAACAAGAACGGCCTAGGGGAAAAGTACGCATACCGTTGTAATCGTGCGAGTTTCTACTTTTAGATGCAACAGAAATTTTGCGGATTGGTCAATCCGTTCGCGAGATGTGGCAGTTTGGAGGTAAGAAACGCTTGAGAAACTCAAAATTTTCGCAGTTCTAATGCTCGACACGAATAACTAGAACGGCCTAGGGAAAAAGTGCGCATACCGTTGTAATCGGGCGAGTTTCTACTTTCAGATGCAACAGAAATTTTGCGGATTGGTCAATCCGTTCGCGAGATATGGCAGTTTGGATGTAAGAAACGCTTGAGAAACTCAAAATTTTCGCAGTTCTGATGCTCGAAACGAATAACAAGAACGGCCTAGGGGAAAAGTACGCATACCGTTGTAATCGGGCGAGTTTCTACTTTCAGAAGCAACAGAAATTTTGCGGATTGGTCAATCCGTTCGCGAGATATGGCAGTTTGGAGGTAAGAAACGCTTGAGAAACTCAAAATATTCGCAGTTCTGATGCTCGAAACGAATAACAAGAACGGCCTAGGGGAAAAGTGCGCATACCGTTGTAATCGGGCGAGTTTCTACTTTCAGATGCAACAGAAATTTTGCGGATTGGTCAATCCGTTCGCGAGATATGGCAGTTTGGAGGTAAGAAACGCTTGAGAAACTCAAAATTTTCGCAGTTCTGATACTCGAAACGAATAACAAGAACGGCCTAGGGGAAAAGTACGCATACCGTTGTAATCGGGCGAGTTTCTACTTTTAGATGCAACAGAAATTTTGCGGATTGGTCAATCCGTTCGCGAGATATGGCAGTTTGGAGGTAAGAAACGCTTGAGAAACTCAAAATTTTCGCAGTTCTAATGCTCGACACGAATAACTAGAACGGCCTAGGGGAAAAGTGCGCATACCCTTGTAATCGGGCGAGTTTCTACTTTCAGATGCAACAGAAATTTTGCGGATTGGTAAATCCGTTCGCGAGATATGGCAGTTTGGAGGTAAGAAACGCTTGAGAAACTCAAAATTTTCGCAGTTCTGATGCTCGAAATGAATAACTGGAACGGCCTAGGGGAAAACTACACCTCCCGTTGTAATCGGGCGAGTTTCTACTTTCAGATGCAACAGAAATTTTGCGGATTGATCAATCCGTTCGCGAGATATGGCAGTTTGGAGATAAGAAACTCTTGAGAAACTCAAAATTTTCGCAGTTCTGATGCTCGAAACGAATAACAAGAACGGCCTAGGGGAAAAGTACGCATACCGTTGTAATCGTGCGAGTTTCTACTTTTAGATGCAACAGAAATTTTGCGGATTGGTCAATCCGTTCGCGAGATGTGGCAGTTTGGAGGTAAGGAACGCTTGAGAAACTCAAAATTTTCGCAGTTCTAATGCTCGACACGAATAACTAGAACGGCCTAGGGAAAAAGTGCGCATACCGTTGTAATCGGGCGAGTTTCTACTTTCAGATGCAACAGAAATTTTGCGGATTGGTCAATCCGTTCGCGAGATATGGCAGTTTGGATGTAAGAAACGCTTGAGAAACTCAAAATTTTCGCAGTTCTGATGCTCGAAACGAATAACAAGAACGGCCTAGGGGAAAAGTACGCATACCGTTGTAATCGGGCGAGTTTCTACTTTCAGAAGCAACAGAAATTTTGCGGATTGGTCAATCCGTTCGCGAGATATGGCAGTTTGGAGGTAAGAAACGCTTGAGAAACTCAAAATTGTCGCAGTTCTGATGCTCGAAACGAATAACTAGAAAGGCCTAGGGGAAAACTACACCTACCGTTGTAATCGGGCGAGTTTCTACTTTCAGATGCAACAGAAATTTTGCGGATTGGTCAATCCGTTCGCGAGATATGGCAGTTTGGAGGTAAGAAACGCTTGAGAAACTCAAAATATTCGCAGTTCTGATGCTCGAAACGAATAACAAGAACGGCCTAGGGGAAAAGTGCGCATACCGTTGTAATCGGGCGAGTTTCTACTTTCAGATGCAACAGAAATTTTGTGAATTGGTTAATCCGTTCGCGAGATATGGCAGTTTGGAGGTAACTAACGCTTGAGAAACTCAAAATTTTCGCATTTTTGATGCTCGAAACGAATAACTAGTACGGCCTAGGGAAAAAGTGCGCATACCGTTGTAATCGTGCGAGTTTCTACTTTTAGATGCAACAGAAATTTTGCGGATTGGTCAATCCGTTCGCGAGATGTGGCAGTTTGGAGGTAAGAAACGCTTGAGAAACTCAAAATTTTCGCAGTTCTAATGCTCGACACGAATAACTAGAACGGCCTAGGGAAAAAGTGCGCACACCCTTGTAATCGGGCGAGTTTCTACTTTCAGATGCAACAGAAATTTTGCGGATTGGTCAATCCGTTCGCGAGATATGGCAGTTTGGAGGTAAGAAACGCTTGAGAAAATCAAAATATTCGCAGTTCTGATGCTCGAAACGAATAACAAGAACCGCCTAGGGGAAAAGTGCGCATACCGTTGTAATCGGGCGAGTTTCTACTTTCAGATGCAACAGAAATTTTGCGGATTGGTCAATCCGTTCGCGAGATATGGCTGTTTGGAGGTAAGAAACGCTTGAGAAACTCAAAATTTTCGCAGTTCTAATGCTCGACACGAATAACTAGAACGGCCTAGGGGAAAAGTGCGCATACCGTTGTAATCGGGCGAGTTTCTACTTTCAGATGCAACAGAAATTTTGCGGATTGGTCAATCCGTTCGCGAGATATGGCAGTTTGGAGGTAAGAAACGCTTGAGAAACTCAAAATTTTCGCAGTTCTAATGCTCCACACGAATAACTAGAACGGCCTAGGGGAAAAGTGCGCACACCCTTGTAATCGGGCGAGTTTCTACTTTCAGATGCAACAGAAATTTTGCGGATTGGTCAATCCGTTCGCGAGATATGGCAGTTTGGAGGTAAGAAACGCTTGAGAAAATCAAAATATTCGCAGTTCTGATGCTCGAAACGAATAACAAGAACGGCCTAGGGGAAAAGTGCGCATACCGTTGTAATCGGGCGAGTTTCTACTTTCAGATGCAACAGAAATTTTGCGGATTGGTCAATCCGTTCGCGAGATATGGCTGTTTGGAGGTAAGAAACGCTTGAGAAACTCAAAATTTTCGCAGTTCTGATACTCGAAACGAATAACAAGAACGGCCTAGGGGAAAAGTACGCATACCGTTGTAATCGGGCGAGTTTCTACTTTTAGATGCAACAGAAATTTTGCGGATTGGTCAATCCGTTCGCGAGATATGGCAGTTTGGAGGTAAGAAACGCTTGAGAAACTCAAAATTTTCGCAGTTCTAATGCTCGACACGAATAACTAGAACGGCCTAGGGGAAAAGTGCGCATACCGTTGTAATCGGGCGAGTTTCTACTTTCAGATGCAACAGAAATTTTGCGGATTGGTCAATCCGTTCGCGAGATATGGCAGTTTGGAGGCAAGAAACGCTTGAGAAACTCAAAATTGTCGCAGTTCTGATGCTCGAAACGAATAACTAGAAAGGCCTAGGGGAAAACTACACCTACCGTTGTAATCGGGCGAGTTTCTACTTTCAGATGCAACAGAAATTTTGCGGATTGGTCAATCCGTTCGCGAGATATGGCAGTTTGGAGGTAAGAAACGCTTGAGAAACTCAAAATATTCGCAGTTCTGATGCTCGAAACGAATAACAAGAACGGCCTAGGGGAAAAGTGCGCATACCGTTGTAATCGGGCGAGTTTCTACTTTCAGATGCAACAGAAATTTTGTGAATTGGTTAATCCGTTCGCGAGATATGGCAGTTTGGAGGTAACTAACGCTTGAGAAACTCAAAATTTTCGCATTTTTGATGCTCGAAACGAATAACTAGTACGGCCTAGGGAAAAAGTGCGCATACCGTTGTAATCGTGCGAGTTTCTACTTTTAGATGCAACAGAAATTTTGCGGATTGGTCAATCCGTTCGCGAGATGTGGCAGTTTGGAGGTAAGAAACGCTTGAGAAACTCAAAATTTTCGCAGTTCTAATGCTCGACACGAATAACTAGAACGGCCTAGGGAAAAAGTGCGCATACCGTTGTAATCGGGCGAGTTTCTACTTTCAGATGCAACAGAAATTTTGCGGATTGGTCAATCCGTTCGCGAGATATGGCAGTTTGGATGTAAGAAACGCTTGAGAAACTCAAAATTTTCGCAGTTCTGATGCTCGAAACGAATAACAAGAACGGCCTAGGGGAAAAGTACGCATACCGTTGTAATCGGGCGAGTTTCTACTTTCAGAAGCAACAGAAATTTTGCGGATTGGTCAATCCGTTCGCGAGATATGGCAGTTTGGATGTAAGAAACGCTTGAGAAACTCAAAATATTCGCAGTTCTGATGCTCGAAACGAATAACAAGAACGGCCTAGGGGAAAAGTGCGCATACCGTTGTAATCGGGCGAGTTTCTACTTTCAGATGCAACAGAAATTTTGCGGATTGGTCAATCCGTTCGCGAGATATGGCAGTTTGGAGGTAAGAAACGCTTGAGAAACTCAAAATTTTCGCAGTTCTGATACTCGAAACGAATAACAAGAACGGCCTAGGGGAAAAGTACGCATACCGTTGTAATCGGGCGAGTTTCTACTTTTAGATGCAACAGAAATTTTGCGGATTGGTCAATCCGTTCGCGAGATATGGCAGTTTGGAGGTAAGAAACGCTTGAGAAACTCAAAATTTTCGCAGTTCTAATGCTCGACACGAATAACTAGAACGGCCTAGGGGAAAAGTACGCATACCGTTGTAATCGGGCGAGTTTCTACTTTTAGATGCCACAGAAATTTTGCGGATTGGTCAATCCGTTCGCGAGATATGGCAGTTTGGAGGTAAGAAACGCTTGAGAAACTCAAAATTTTCGCAGTTCTAATGCTCGACACGAATAACTAGAACGGCCTAGGGGAAAAGTGCGCATACCCTTGTAATCGGGCGAGTTTCTACTTTCAGATGCAACAGAAATTTTGCGGATTGGTCAATCCGTTCGCGAGATATGGCAGTTTGGAGGTAAGAAACGCTAGAGAAACTCAAAATTTTCGCAGTTCTAATGCTCCACACGAATAACTAGAACGGCCTAGGGGAAAAGTGCGCATACCCTTGTAATCGGGCGAGTTTCTACTTTCAGATGCAACAGAAATTTTGCGGATTGGTCAATCCGTTCGCGAGATATGGCAGTTTGGAGGTAAGAAACGCTTGAGAAACTCAAAATATTCGCAGTTCTGATGCTCGAAACGAATAACAAGAACGGCCTAGGGGAAAAGTGCGCATACCGTTGTAATCGGGCGAGTTTCTACTTTCAGATGCAACAGAAATTTTGCGGATTGGTCAATCCGTTCGCGAGATATGGCTGTTTGGAGGTAAGAAACGCTTGAGAAACTCAAAATTTTCGCAGTTCTGATACTCGAAACGAATAACAAGAACGGCCTAGGGGAAAAGTACGCATACCGTTGTAATCGGGCGAGTTTCTACTTTTAGATGCAACAGAAATTTTGCGGATTGGTCAATCCGTTCGCGAGATATGGCAGTTTGGAGGTAAGAAACGCTTGAGAAACTCAAAATTTTCGCAGTTCTAATGCTCGACACGAATAACTAGAACGGCCTAGGGGAAAAGTGCGCATACCGTTGTAATCGGGCGAGTTTCTACTTTCAGATGCAACAGAAATTTTGCGGATTGGTCAATCCGTTCGCGAGATATGGCAGTTTGGAGGTAAGAAACGCTAGAGAAACTCAAAATTTTCGCATTTTTGATGCTCGAAACGAATAACTAGTACGGCCTAGGGAAAAAGTGCGCATACCGTTGTAATCGGGCGAGTTTCTACTTTCAGAAGCAACAGAAATTTTGCGGATTGATCAATCCGTTCGCGAGATATGGCAGTTTGGAGATAAGAAACGCTTGAGAAACTCAAAATTTTCGCAGTTCTAATGCTCGACACGAATAACTAGAACGGCCTAGGGGAAAAGTGCGCATACCGTTGTAATCGGGCGAGTTTCTACTTTCAGATGCAACAGAAATTTTGCGGATTGGTCAATCCGTTCGCGAGATATGGCAGTTTGGAGGCAAGAAACGCTTGAGAAACTCAAAATTTGCGCAGTTCTGATGCTCGAAACGAATAACAAGAACGGCCTAGGGGAAAAGTGCGCATACCGTTGTAATCGGGCGAGTTTCTACTTTCAGATGCAACAGAAATTTTGCGGATTGATCAATCCGTTCGCGAGATATGGCAGTTTGGAGATAAGAAACGCTTGAGAAACTCAAAATTTTCGCATTTCTGATGCTCGAAACGAATAACTAGTACGGCCTAGGGGAAAAGTGCGCACACCGTTATAATCGGGCGAGTTTGTACTTTCAGAAGCAATAGAAATTTTGCGGATTGGTCAATCCGTTCGCTAGATATGGCAGTTTG
Source organism: Ptiloglossa arizonensis (assembly GCF_051014685.1). Lineage (NCBI taxonomy): Eukaryota > Metazoa > Arthropoda > Insecta > Hymenoptera > Colletidae > Ptiloglossa > Ptiloglossa arizonensis. The sequence goes on along the minus strand of NW_027478767.1, from coordinate 486,498 downwards.
GAGGTAAGAAACGCTTGAGAAACTCAAAATTTTCGCAGTTCTGATGCTCGAAACGAATAACTAGAAAGGCCTAGGGGAAAACTACACCTACCGTTGTAATCGGGCGAGTTTCTACTTTCAGATGCAACAGAAATTTTGCGGATTGGTCAATCCGTTCGCGAGATATGGCAGTTTGGAGGTAAGAAACGCTTGAGAAACTCAAAATATTCGCAGTTCTGATGCTCGAAACGAATAACAAGAACGGCCTAGGGGAAAAGTGCGCATACCGTTGTAATCGGGCGCGTTTCTACTTTCAGATGCAACAGAAATTTTGCGAATTGGTTAATCCGTTCGCGAGATATGGCAGTTTGGAGGTAACTAACGCTTGAGGAACTCAAAATTTTCGCATTTTTGATGCTCGAAACGAATAACTAGTACGGCCTACGGGAAAAGTGCGCATACCGTTGTAATCTGGCGAGTTTCTACTTTCAGAAGCAACAGAAATTTTGCGGATTGGTCAATCCGTTCGCGAGATATGGCAGTTTGGAGGTAAGAAACGCTTGAGAAACTCAAAATATTCGCAGTTCTGATGCTCGAAACGAATAACAAGAACGGCCTAGGGGAAAAGTGCGAATATCGTTGTAATCGGGCGAGTTTCTACTTTCAGATGCAACAGAAATTTTGCGAATTGGTTAATCCGTTCGCGAGATATGGCAGTTTGGAGGTAACTAACGCTTGAGAAACTCAAAATTTTCGCATTTTTGATGCTCAAAACGAATAACTAGTACGGCCTAGGGGAAAAGTGCGCATACCGTTGTAATCGGGCGAGATTCTACTTTCAGAAGCAACAGAAATTTTGCGGATTGGTCAATCCGTTCGCGAGATATGGCAGTTTCGATGTAAGAAACGCTTGAGAAACTCAAAATTTTCGCAGTTCTAATGCTCGACACGAATAACTAGAACGGCCTAGGGGAAAAGTGCGCATACCGTTGTAATCGGGCGAGTTTCTACTTTCAGATGCAACAGAAATTTTGCGGATTGGTCAATCCGTTCGCGAGATATGGCAGTTTGGAGGCAAGAAACGCTTGAGAAACTCAAAATTTGCGCAGTTCTGATGCTCGAAACGAATAACAAGAACGGCCTAGGGGAAAAGTGCGCATACCGTTGTAATCGGGCGAGTTTCTACTTTCAGATGCAACAGAAATTTTGCGGATTGATCAATCCGTTCGCGAGATATGGCAGTTTGGAGATAAGAAACGCTTGAGAAACTCAAAATTTTCGCATTTCTGATGCTCGAAACGAATAACTAGTACGGCCTAGGGGAAAAGTGCGCACACCGTTATAATCGGGCGAGTTTGTACTTTCAGAAGCAATAGAAATTTTGCGGATTGGTCAATCCGTTCGCTAGATATGGCAGTTTGGAGGTAAGAAACGCTTGAGAAACTCAAAATTTTCGCAGTTCTGATGCTCGAAACGAATAACTAGAAAGGCCTAGGGGAAAACTACACCTACCGTTGTAATCGGGCGAGTTTCTACTTTCAGATGCAACAGAAATTTTGCGGATTGGTCAATCCGTTCGCGAGATATGGCAGTTTGGAGGTAAGAAACGCTTGAGAAACTCAAAATATTCGCAGTTCTGATGCTCGAAACGAATAACAAGAACGGCCTAGGGGAAAAGTGCGCATACCGTTGTAATCGGGCGCGTTTCTACTTTCAGATGCAACAGAAATTTTGCGAATTGGTTAATCCGTTCGCGAGATATGGCAGTTTGGAGGTAACTAACGCTTGAGGAACTCAAAATTTTCGCATTTTTGATGCTCGAAACGAATAACTAGTACGGCCTAGGGGAAAAGTGCGCATACCGTTGTAATCTGGCGAGTTTCTACTTTCAGAAGCAACAGAAATTTTGCGGATTGGTCAATCCGTTCGCGAGATATGGCAGTTTGGAGGTAAGAAACGCTTGAGAAACTCAAAATATTCGCAGTTCTGATGCTCGAAACGAATAACAAGAACGGCCTAGGGGAAAAGTGCGAATATCGTTGTAATCGGGCGAGTTTCTACTTTCAGATGCAACAGAAATTTTGCGAATTGGTTAATCCGTTCGCGAGATATGGCAGTTTGGAGGTAACTAACGCTTGAGAAACTCAAAATTTTCGCATTTTTGATGCTCAAAACGAATAACTAGTACGGCCTAGGGGAAAAGTGCGCATACCGTTGTAATCGGGCGAGTTTCTACTTTCAGAAGCAACAGAAATTTTGCGGATTGGTCAATCCGTTCGCGAGATATGGCAGTTTGGAGGTAAGAAACGCTTGAGAAACTCACAATATTCGCAGTTCTGATGCTCGAAACGAATAACAAGGACGGCCTAGGGGAAAAGTGCGCATACCGTTGTAATCGGGCGAGTTTCTACTTTCAGATGCAACAGAAATTTTGCGGATTGGTCGATCCGTTCGCGAGATATGGCAATTTGGAGGTAAGAAACGCTTGAGAAACTCAAAATTTTCGCAGTTCTGATGCTCGAAACGAATAACAAGAACGGCCTAGGGGAAAAGTACGCATACCGTTGTAATCGGGCGAGTTTCTACTTTTAGATGCAACAGAAATTTTGCGGATTGGTCAATCCGTTCGCGAGATATGGCAGTTTGGAGGTAAGAAACGCTTGAGAAACTCAAAATTTTCGCAGTTCTAATGCTCGACACGAATAACTAGAACGGCCTAGGGGAAAAGTACGCATACCGTTGTAATCGGGCGAGTTTCTACTTTTAGATGCAACAGAAATTTTGCGGATTGGTCAATCCGTTCGCGAGATATGGCAGTTTGGAGGTAAGAAACGCTTGAGAAACTCAAAATTTTCGCAGTTCTAATGCTCGACACGAATAACTAGAACGGCCTAGGGGAAAAGTGCGCATACCGTTGTAATCGGGCGAGTTTCTACTTTCAGATGCAACAGAAATTTTGCGGATTGGTCAATCCGTTCGCGAGATATGGCAGTTTGGAGGTAAGAAACGCTTGAGAAACTCAAAATATTCGCAGTTCTGATGCTCGAAACGAATAACAAGAACGGCCTAGGGGAAAAGTGCGCATACCGTTGTAATCGGGCGCGTTTCTACTTTCAGATGCAACAGAAATTTTGCGAATTGGTTAATCCGTTCGCGAGATATGGCAGTTTGGAGGTAACTAACGCTTGAGGAACTCAAAATTTTCGCATTTTTGATGCTCGAAACGAATAACTAGTACGGCCTAGGGGAAAAGTGCGCATACCGTTGTAATCTGGCGAGTTTCTACTTTCAGAAGCAACAGAAATTTTGCGGATTGGTCAATCCGTTCGCGAGATATGGCAGTTTGGAGGTAAGAAACGCTTGAGAAACTCAAAATATTCGCAGTTCTGATGCTCGAAACGAATAACAAGAACGGCCTAGGGGAAAAGTGCGAATATCGTTGTAATCGGGCGAGTTTCTACTTTCAGATGCAACAGAAATTTTGCGAATTGGTTAATCCGTTCGCGAGATATGGCAGTTTGGAGGTAACTAACGCTTGAGAAACTCAAAATTTTCGCATTTTTGATGCTCAAAACGAATAACTAGTACGGCCTAGGGGAAAAGTGCGCATACCGTTGTAATCGGGCGAGTTTCTACTTTCAGAAGCAACAGAAATTTTGCGGATTGGTCAATCCGTTCGCGAGATATGGCAGTTTGGAGGTAAGAAACGCTTGAGAAACTCACAATATTCGCAGTTCTGATGCTCGAAACGAATAACAAGAACGGCCTAGGGGAAAAGTGCGCATACCGTTGTAATCGGGCGAGTTTCTACTTTCAGATGCAACAGAAATTTTGCGGATTGGTCGATCCGTTCGCGAGATATGGCAGTTTGGAGGTAAGAAACGCTTGAGAAACTCAAAATTTTCGCAGTTCTGATGCTCGAAACGAATAACAAGAACGGCCTAGGGGAAAAGTACGCATACCGTTGTAATCGGGCGAGTTTCTACTTTTAGATGCAACAGAAATTTTGCGGATTGGTCAATCCGTTCGCGAGATATGGCAGTTTGGAGGTAAGAAACGCTTGAGAAACTCAAAATTTTCGCAGTTCTAATGCTCGACACGAATAACTAGAACGGCCTAGGGGAAAAGTACGCATACCGTTGTAATCGGGCGAGTTTCTACTTTTAGATGCAACAGAAATTTTGCGGATTGGTCAATCCGTTCGCGAGATATGGCAGTTTGGAGGTAAGAAACGCTTGAGAAACTCAAAATTTTCGCAGTTCTAATGCTCGACACGAATAACTAGAACGGCCTAGGGGAAAAGTGCGCATACCGTTGTAATCGGGCGAGTTTCTACTTTCAGATGCAACAGAAATTTTGCGGATTGGTCAATCCGTTCGCGAGATATGGCAGTTTGGAGGTAAGAAACGCTTGAGAAACTCAAAATTTTCGCAGTTCTGATGCTCGAAACGAATAACTAGAAAGGCCTAGGGGAAAACTACACCTACCGTTGTAATCGGGCGAGTTTCTACTTTCAGATGCAACAGAAATTTTGCGAATTGGTTAATCCGTTCGCGAGATATGGCAGTTTGGAGGTAACTAACGCTTGAGAAACTCAAAATTTTCGCATTTTTGATGCTCGAAACGAATAACTAGTACGGCCTAGGGGAAAAGTGCGCATACCGTTGTAATCGGGCGAGTTTCTACTTTCAGAAGCAACAGAAATTTTGCGGATTGGTCAATCCGTTCGCGAGATATGGCAGTTTGGAGGTAAGAAACGCTTGAGAAACTCAAAATATTCGCAGTTCTGATGCTCGAAACGAATAACAAGAACGGCCTAGAGGAAAAGTGCGCATACCGTTGTAATCGGGCGAGTTTCTACTTTCAGATAGAACAGAAATTTTGCGGATTGGTCGATCCGTTCGCGAGATATGGCAGTTTGGAGGTAAGAAACGCTTGAGAAACTCAAAATTTTCGCAGTTCTGATGCTCGAAACGAATAACAAGAACGGCCTAGGGGAAAAGTACGCATACCGTTGTAATCGGGCGAGTTTCTACTTTTAGATGCAACAGAAATTTTGCGGATTGGTCAATCCGTTCGCGAGATATGGCAGTTTGGAGGTAAGAAACGCTTGAGAAACTCAAAATTTTCGCAGTTCTAATGCTCGACACGAATAACTAGAACGGCCTAGGGGAAAAGTACGCATACCGTTGTAATCGGGCGAGTTTCTACTTTTAGATGCAACAGAAATTTTGCGGATTGGTCAATCCGTTCGCGAGATATGGCAGTTTGGAGGTAAGAAACGCTTGAGAAACTCAAAATTTTCGCAGTTCTAATGCTCGACACGAATAACTAGAACGGCCTAGGGGAAAAGTGCGCATACCGTTGTAATCGGGCGAGTTTCTACTTTCAGATGCAACAGAAATTTTGCGGATTGGTCAATCCGTTCGCGAGATATGGCAGTTTGGAGGTAAGAAACGCTTGAGAAACTCAAAATTTTCGCAGTTCTGATGCTCGAAACGAATAACTAGAAAGGCCTAGGGGAAAACTACACCTACCGTTGTAATCGGGCGAGTTTCTACTTTCAGATGCAACAGAAATTTTGCGAATTGGTTAATCCGTTCGCGAGATATGGCAGTTTGGAGGTAACTAACGCTTGAGAAACTCAAAATTTTCGCATTTTTGATGCTCGAAACGAATAACTAGTACGGCCTAGGGGAAAAGTGCGCATACCGTTGTAATCGGGCGAGTTTCTACTTTCAGAAGCAACAGAAATTTTGCGGATTGGTCAATCCGTTCGCGAGATATGGCAGTTTGGAGGTAAGAAACGCTTGAGAAACTCAAAATATTCGCAGTTCTGATGCTCGAAACGAATAACAAGAACGGCCTAGAGGAAAAGTGCGCATACCGTTGTAATCGGGCGAGTTTCTACTTTCAGATAGAACAGAAATTTTGCGGATTGGTCAATCCGTTCGCGAGATATGGCAGTTTGGAGGTAAGAAACGCTTCAGAAACTCAAAATTTTCGCATTTCTGATGCTCGATACGAATAACTAGAACGGCCTAGGGGAATAGTGCGCATACCGTTGTAATCGGGCGAGTTTCTACTTTCAGAAGCAACAGAAATTTTGCGGATTGGTCAATCCGTTCGGGAGATATGGCAGTTTGGAGGTAAGAAACGCTTGAGAAACTCAAAATTTTAGCAGTTCTGATGCTCGAAATGAATAACTGGAACGGCCTAGGGGAAAACTACACCTCCCGTTGTAATCGGGCGAGTTTCTACTTTCAGATGCAACAGAAATTTTGCGGATTGATCAATCCGTTCGCGAGATATGGCAGTTTGGAGATAAGAAACGCTTGAGAAACTCAAAGTTTTCGCAGTTCTGATGCTCGAAATGAATAACTGGAACGGCCTAGGGGAAAACTACACCTCCCGTTGTAATCGGGCGAGTTTCTACTTTTAGATGCAACAGAAATTTTGCGGATTGGTCAATCCGTTCGCGAGATATGGCAGTTTGGAGGTAAGAAACGCTTGAGAAACTCAAAATTTTCGCAGTTCTAATGCTCGACACGAATAACTAGAACGGCCTAGGGGAAAAGTGCGCATACCGTTGTAATCGGGCGAGTTTCTACTTTCAGATGCAACAGAAATTTTGCGGATTGGTCAATCCGTTCGCGAGATATGGCAGTTTGGAGGTAAGAAACGCTTGAGAAACTCAAAATTTTCGCAGTTCTGATGCTCGAAACGAATAACTAGAAAGGCCTAGGGGAAAACTACACCTACCGTTGTAATCGGGCGAGTTTCTACTTTCAGATGCAACAGAAATTTTGCGAATTGGTTAATCCGTTCGCGAGATATGGCAGTTTGGAGGTAACTAACGCTTGAGAAACTCAAAATTTTCGCATTTTTGATGCTCGAAACGAATAACTAGTACGGCCTAGGGGAAAAGTGCGCATACCGTTGTAATCGGGCGAGTTTCTACTTTCAGAAGCAACAGAAATTTTGCGGATTGGTCAATCCGTTCCCGAGATATGGCAGTTTGGAGGTAAGAAACGCTTGAGAAACTCAAAATATTCGCAGTTCTGATGCTCGAAACGAATAACAAGAACGGCCTAGGGGAAAAGTGCGCATACCGTTGTAATCGGGCGAGTTTCTACTTTCAGATAGAACAGAAATTTTGCGGATTGGTCAATCCGTTCGCGAGATATGGCAGTTTGGAGGTAAGAAACGCTTCAGAAACTCAAAATTTTCGCATTTCTGATGCTCGATACGAATAACTAGAACGGCCTAGGGGAATAGTGCGCATACCGTTGTAATCGGGCGAGTTTCTACTTTCAGAAGCAACAGAAATTTTGCGGATTGATCAATCCGTTCGCGAGATATGGCAGTTTGGAGATAAGAAACGCTTGAGAAACTCAAAATTTTCGCAGTTCTAATGCTCGACACGAATAACTAGAACGGCCTAGGGGAAAAGTGCGCATACCGTTGTAATCGGGCGCGTTTCTACTTTCAGATGCAACAGAAATTTTGCGAATTGGTTAATCCGTTCGCGAGATATGGCAGTTTGGAGGTAAGAAACGCTTGAGAAACTCAAAATTTTCGCAGTTCTGATGCTCGAAATGAATAACTGGAACGGCCTAGGGGAAAACTACACCTCCCGTTGTAATCGGGCGAGTTTCTACTTTCAGATGCAACAGAAATTTTGCGGATTGATCAATCCGTTCGCGAGATATGGCAGTTTGGAGATAAGAAACGCTTGAGAAACTCAAAGTTTTCGCAGTTCTGATGCTCGAAATGAATAACTGGAACGGCCTAGGGGAAAACTACACCTCCCGTTGTAATCGGGCGAGTTTCTACTTTCAGAAGCAACAGAAATTTTGCGGATTGGTCAATCCGTTCGCGAGATATGGCAGTTTGGAGGTAAGAAACGCTTGAGAAACTCAAAATTTTCGCATTTTTGATGCTCGAAACGAATAACTAGTACGGCCTAGGGAAAAAGTGCGCATACCGTTGTAATCGGGCGAGTTTCTACTTTCAGAAGCAACAGAAATTTTGCGGATTGATCAATCCGTTCGCGAGATATGGCAGTTTGGAGATAAGAAACGCTTGAGAAACTCAAAATTTTCGCAGTTCTAATGCTCGACACGAATAACTAGAACGGCCTAGGGGAAAAGTGCGCATACCGTTGTAATCGGGCGAGTTTCTACTTTCAGATGCAACAGAAATTTTGCGGATTGGTCAATCCGTTCGCGAGATATGGCAGTTTGGAGGCAAGAAACGCTTGAGAAACTCAAAATTTGCGCAGTTCTGATGCTCGAAACGAATAACAAGAACGGCCTAGGGGAAAAGTGCGCATACCGTTGTAATCGGGCGAGTTTCTACTTTCAGATGCAACAGAAATTTTGCGGATTGATCAATCCGTTCGCGAGATATGGCAGTTTGGAGATAAGAAACGCTTGAGAAACTCAAAATTTTCGCATTTCTGATGCTCGAAACGAATAACTAGTACGGCCTAGGGGAAAAGTGCGCACACCGTTATAATCGGGCGAGTTTGTACTTTCAGAAGCAATAGAAATTTTGCGGATTGGTCAATCCGTTCGCTAGATATGGCAGTTTGGAGGTAAGAAACGCTTGAGAAACTCAAAATTTTCGCAGTTCTGATGCTCGAAACGAATAACTAGAAAGGCCTAGGGGAAAACTACACCTACCGTTGTAATCGGGCGAGTTTCTACTTTCAGATGCAACAGAAATTTTGCGGATTGGTCAATCCGTTCGCGAGATATGGCAGTTTGGAGGTAAGAAACGCTTGAGAAACTCAAAATATTCGCAGTTCTGATGCTCGAAACGAATAACAAGAACGGCCTAGGGGAAAAGTGCGCATACCGTTGTAATCGGGCGCGTTTCTACTTTCAGATGCAACAGAAATTTTGCGAATTGGTTAATCCGTTCGCGAGATATGGCAGTTTGGAGGTAACTAACGCTTGAGGAACTCAAAATTTTCGCATTTTTGATGCTCGAAACGAATAACTAGTACGGCCTAGGGGAAAAGTGCGCATACCGTTGTAATCTGGCGAGTTTCTACTTTCAGAAGCAACAGAAATTTTGCGGATTGGTCAATCCGTTCGCGAGATATGGCAGTTTGGAGGTAAGAAACGCTTGAGAAACTCAAAATATTCGCAGTTCTGATGCTCGAAACGAATAACAAGAACGGCCTAGGGGAAAAGTGCGAATATCGTTGTAATCGGGCGAGTTTCTACTTTCAGATGCAACAGAAATTTTGCGAATTGGTTAATCCGTTCGCGAGATATGGCAGTTTGGAGGTAACTAACGCTTGAGAAACTCAAAATTTTCGCATTTTTGATGCTCAAAACGAATAACTAGTACGGCCTAGGGGAAAAGTGCGCATACCGTTGTAATCGGGCGAGTTTCTACTTTCAGAAGCAACAGAAATTTTGCGGATTGGTCTATCCGTTCGCGAGATATGGCAGTTTGGAGGTAAGAAACGCTTGAGAAACTCACAATATTCGCAGTTCTGATGCTCGAAACGAATAACAAGAACGGCATAGGGGAAAAGTGCGCATACCGTTGTAATCGGGCGAGTTTCTACTTTCAGATGCAACAGAAATTTTGCGGATTGGTCGATCCGTTCGCGAGATATGGCAGTTTGGAGGTAAGAAACGCTTGAGAAACTCAAAATTTTCGCAGTTCTGATGCTCGAAACGAATAACAAGAACGGCCTAGGGGAAAAGTACGCATACCGTTGTAATCGGGCGAGTTTCTACTTTTAGATGCAACAGAAATTTTGCGGATTGGTCAATCCGTTCGCGAGATATGGCAGTTTGGAGGTAAGAAACGCTTGAGAAACTCAAAATTTTCGCAGTTCTAATGCTCGACACGAATAACTAGAACGGCCTAGGGGAAAAGTACGCATACCGTTGTAATCGGGCGAGTTTCTACTTTTAGATGCAACAGAAATTTTGCGGATTGGTCAATCCGTTCGCGAGATATGGCAGTTTGGAGGTAAGAAACGCTTGAGAAACTCAAAATTTTCGCAGTTCTAATGCTCGACACGAATAACTAGAACGGCCTAGGGGAAAAGTGCGCATACCGTTGTAATCGGGCGAGTTTCTACTTTCAGATGCAACAGAAATTTTGCGGATTGGTCAATCCGTTCGCGAGATATGGCAGTTTGGAGGTAAGAAACGCTTGAGAAACTCAAAATTTTCGCAGTTCTGATGCTCGAAACGAATAACTAGAAAGGCCTAGGGGAAAACTACACCTACCGTTGTAATCGGGCGAGTTTCTACTTTCAGATGCAACAGAAATTTTGCGGATTGGTCAATCCGTTCGCGAGATATGGCAGTTTGGAGGTAAGAAACGCTTGAGAAACTCAAAATATTCGCAGTTCTGATGCTCGAAACGAATAACAAGAACGGCCTAGGGGAAAAGTGCGCATACCGTTGTAATCGGGCGAGTTTCTACTTTCAGAAGCAACAGAAATTTTGCGGATTGGTCAATCCGTTCGCGAGATATGGCAGTTTGGAGGTAAGAAACGCTTGAGAAACTGAAAATATTCGCAGTTCTGATGCTCGAAACGAATAACAAGAACGGCCTAGGGGAAAAGTGCGCATACCGTTGTAATCGGGCGAGTTTCTACTTTCAGATAGAACAGAAATTTTGCGGATTGGTCAATCCGTTCGCGAGATATGGCAGTTTGGAGGTAAGAAACGCTTCAGAAACTCAAAATTTTCGCATTTCTGATGCTCGATACGAATAACTAGAACGGCCTAGGGGAATAGTGCGCATACCGTTGTAATCGGGCGAGTTTCTACTTTCAGAAGCAACAGAAATTTTGCGGATTGGTCAATCCGTTCGTGAGATATGGCAGTTTGGAGGTAAGAAACGCTTGAGAAACTCAAAATTTTCGCAGTTCTGATGCTCGAAATGAATAACTGGAACGGCCTAGGGGAAAACTACACCTCCCGTTGTAATCGGGCGAGTTTCTACTTTCAGATGCAACAGAAATTTTGCGGATTGATCAATCCGTTCGCGAGATATGGCAGTTTGGAGATAAGAAACGCTTGAGAAACTCAAAATTTTCGCAGTTCTGATGCTCGAAATGAATAACTGGAACGGCCTAGGGGAAAACTACACCTCCCGTTGTAATCGGGCGAGTTTCTACTTTCAGAAGCAACAGAAATTTTGCGGATTGGTCAATCCGTTCGCGAGATATGGCAGTTTGGAGGTAAGAAACGCTTGAGAAACTCAAAATTTTCGCAGTTCTGATGCTCGAAATGAATAACTGGAACGGCCTAGGGGAAAACTACACCTCCCGTTATAATCGGGCGAGTTTCTACTTTCAGATGCAACAGAAATTTTGCGGATTGATCAATCCGTTCGCGAGATATGGCAGTTTGGAGATAAGAAACGCTTGAGAAACTCAAAATTTTCGCAGTTCTGATGCTCGAAACGAATAACAAGAACGGCCTAGGGGAAAAGTACGCATACCGTTGTAATCGGGCGAGTTTCTACTTTTAGATGCAACAGAAATTTTGCGGATTGGTCAATCCGTTCGCGAGATGTGGCAGTTTGGAGATAAGAAACGCTTGAGAAACTCAAAATTTTCGCAGTTCTAATGCTCGACACGAATAACTACAACGGCCTAGGGGAAAAGTGCGCATACCGTTGTAATCGGGCGAGTTTCTACTTTCAGATGCAACAGAAATTTTGCGGATTGGTCAATCCGTTCTCGAGATATGGCAGTTTGGAGGTAAGAAACGCTTGAGAAACTCAAAATTTTCGCAGTTCTGATGCTCGAAACGAATAACTAGAAAGGCCTAGGGGAAAACTACACCTACCGTTGTAATCGGGCGAGTTTCTACTTTCAGATGCAACAGAAATTTTGCGGATTGGTCAATCCGTTCGCGAGATATGGCAGTTTGGAGGTAAGAAACGCTTGAGAAACTCAAAATATTCGCAGTTCTGATGCTCGAAACGAATAACAAGAACGGCCTAGGGGAAAAGTGCGCATACCGTTGTAATCGGGCGAGTTTCTACTTTCAGATGCAACAGAAATTTTGCGAATTGGTTAATCCGTTCGCGAGATATGGCAGTTTGGAGGTAACTAACGCTTGAGAAACTCAAAATTTTCGCATTTTTGATGCTCGAAACGAATAACTAGTACGGCCTAGGGAAAAAGTGCGCATACCGTTGTAATCGGGCGAGTTTCTACTTTCAGAAGCAACAGAAATTTTGCGGATTGATCAATCCGTTCGCGAGATATGGCAGTTTGGAGATAAGAAACGCTTGAGAAACTCAAAATTTTCGCAGTTCTAATGCTCGACACGAATAACTAGAACGGCCTAGGGGAAAAGTGCGCATACCGTTGTAATCGGGCGAGTTTCTACTTTCAGATGCAACAGAAATTTTGCGGATTGGTCAATCCGTTCGCGAGATATGGCAGTTTGGAGGCAAGAAACGCTTGAGAAACTCAAAATTTGCGCAGTTCTGATGCTCGAAACGAATAACAAGAACGGCCTAGGGGAAAAGTGCGCATACCGTTGTAATCGGGCGAGTTTCTACTTTCAGATGCAACAGAAATTTTGCGGATTGATCAATCCGTTCGCGAGATATGGCAGTTTGGAGATAAGAAACGCTTGAGAAACTCAAAATTTTCGCATTTCTGATGCTCGAAACGAATAACTAGTACGGCCTAGGGGAAAAGTGCGCACACCGTTATAATCGGGCGAGTTTGTACTTTCAGAAGCAATAGAAATTTTGCGGATTGGTCAATCCGTTCGCTAGATATGGCAGTTTGGAGGTAAGAAACGCTTGAGAAACTCAAAATTTTCGCAGTTCTGATGCTCGAAACGAATAACTAGAAAGGCCTAGGGGAAAACTACACCTACCGTTGTAATCGGGCGAGTTTCTACTTTCAGATGCAACAGAAATTTTGCGGATTGGTCAATCCGTTCGCGAGATATGGCAGTTTGGAGGTAAGAAACGCTTGAGAAACTCAAAATATTCGCAGTTCTGATGCTCGAAACGAATAACAAGAACGGCCTAGGGGAAAAGTGCGAATATCGTTGTAATCGGGCGAGTTTCTACTTTCAGATGCAACAGAAATTTTGCGAATTGGTTAATCCGTTCGCGAGATATGGCAGTTTGGAGGTAACTAACGCTTGAGAAACTCAAAATTTTCGCATTTTTGATGCTCAAAACGAATAACTAGTACGGCCTAGGGGAAAAGTGCGCATACCGTTGTAATCGGGCGAGTTTCTACTTTCAGAAGCAACAGAAATTTTGCGGATTGGTCTATCCGTTCGCGAGATATGGCAGTTTGGAGGTAAGAAACGCTTGAGAAACTCACAATATTCGCAGTTCTGATGCTCGAAACGAATAACAAGAACGGCATAGGGGAAAAGTGCGCATACCGTTGTAATCGGGCGAGTTTCTACTTTCAGATGCAACAGAAATTTTGCGGATTCGTCGATCCGTTCGCGAGATATGGCAGTTTGGAGGTAAGAAACGCTTGAGAAACTCAAAATTTTCGCAGTTCTGATGCTCGAAACGAATAACAAGAACGGCCTAGGGGAAAAGTACGCATACCGTTGTAATCGGGCGAGTTTCTACTTTTAGATGCAACAGAAATTTTGCGGATTGGTCAATCCGTTCGCGAGATATGGCAGTTTGGAGGTAAGAAACGCTTGAGAAACTCAAAATTTTCGCAGTTCTAATGCTCGACACGAATAACTAGAACGGCCTAGGGGAAAAGTACGCATACCGTTGTAATCGGGCGAGTTTCTACTTTTAGATGCAACAGAAATTTTGCGGATTGGTCAATCCGTTCGCGAGATATGGCAGTTTGGAGGTAAGAAACGCTTGAGAAACTCAAAATTTTCGCAGTTCTAATGCTCGACACGAATAACTAGAACGGCCTAGGGGAAAAGTGCGCATACCGTTGTAATCGGGCGAGTTTCTACTTTCAGATGCAACAGAAATTTTGCGGATTGGTCAATCCGTTCGCGAGATATGGCAGTTTGGAGGTAAGAAACGCTTGAGAAACTCAAAATTTTCGCAGTTCTGATGCTCGAAACGAATAACTAGAAAGGCCTAGGGGAAAACTACACCTACCGTTGTAATCGGGCGAGTTTCTACTTTCAGATGCAACAGAAATTTTGCGGATTGGTCAATCCGTTCGCGAGATATGGCAGTTTGGAGGTAAGAAACGCTTGAGAAACTCAAAATATTCGCAGTTCTGATGCTCGAAACGAATAACAAGAACGGCCTAGGGGAAAAGTGCGCATACCGTTGTAATCGGGCGAGTTTCTACTTTCAGATGCAACAGAAATTTTGCGAATTGGTTAATCCGTTCGCGAGATATGGCAGTTTGGAGGTAACTAACGCTTGAGAAACTCAAAATTTTCGCATTTTTGATGCTCGAAACGAATAACTAGTACGGCCTAGGGGAAAAGTGCGCATACCGTTGTAATCGGGCGAGTTTCTACTTTCAGAAGCAACAGAAATTTTGCGGATTGGTCAATCCGTTCGCGAGATATGGCAGTTTGGAGGTAAGAAACGCTTGAGAAACTGAAAATATTCGCAGTTCTGATGCTCGAAACGAATAACAAGAACGGCCTAGGGGAAAAGTGCGCATACCGTTGTAATCGGGCGAGTTTCTACTTTCAGATAGAACAGAAATTTTGCGGATTGGTCAATCCGTTCGCGAGATATGGCAGTTTGGAGGTAAGAAACGCTTCAGAAACTCAAAATTTTCGCATTTCTGATGCTCGATACGAATAACTAGAACGGCCTAGGGGAATAGTGCGCATACCGTTGTAATCGGGCGAGTTTCTACTTTCAGAAGCAACAGAAATTTTGCGGATTGGTCAATCCGTTCGTGAGATATGGCAGTTTGGAGGTAAGAAACGCTTGAGAAACTCAAAATTTTCGCAGTTCTGATGCTCGAAATGAATAACTGGAACGGCCTAGGGGAAAACTACACCTCCCGTTGTAATCGGGCGAGTTTCTACTTTCAGATGCAACAGAAATTTTGCGGATTGATCAATCCGTTCGCGAGATATGGCAGTTTGGAGATAAGAAACGCTTGAGAAACTCAAAATTTTCGCAGTTCTGATGCTCGAAATGAATAACTGGAACGGCCTAGGGGAAAACTACACCTCCCGTTGTAATCGGGCGAGTTTCTACTTTCAGAAGCAACAGAAATTTTGCGGATTGGTCAATCCGTTCGCGAGATATGGCAGTTTGGAGGTAAGAAACGCTTGAGAAACTCAAAATTTTCGCAGTTCTGATGCTCGAAATGAATAACTGGAACGGCCTAGGGGAAAACTACACCTCCCGTTATAATCGGGCGAGTTTCTACTTTCAGATGCAACAGAAATTTTGCGGATTGATCAATCCGTTCGCGAGATATGGCAGTTTGGAGATAAGAAACGCTTGAGAAACTCACAATTTTCGCAGTTCTGATGCTCGAAACGAATAACAAGAACGGCCTAGGGGAAAAGTACGCATACCGTTGTAATCGGGCGAGTTTCTACTTTCAGATGCAACAGAAATTTTGCGGATTGGTCAATCCGTTCGCGAGATGTGGCAGTTTGGAGATAAGAAACGCTTGAGAAACTCAAAATTTTCGCAGTTCTAATGCTCGACACGAATAACTACAACGGCCTAGGGGAAAAGTGCGCATACCGTTGTAATCGGGCGAGTTTCTACTTTCAGATGCAACAGAAATTTTGCGGATTGGTCAATCCGTTCTCGAGATATGGCAGTTTGGAGGTAAGAAACGCTTCAGAAACTCAAAATTTTCGCAGTTCTGATGCTCGAAACGAATAACTAGAAAGGCCTAGGGGAAAACTACACCTACCGTTGTAATCGGGCGAGTTTCTACTTTCAGATGCAACAGAAATTTTGCGGATTGGTCAATCCGTTCGCGAGATACGGCAGTTTGGAGGTAAGAAACGCTTGAGAAACTCAAAATATTCGCAGTTCTGATGCTCGAAACGAATAACAAGAACGGCCTAGGGGAAAAGTGCGCATACCGTTGTAATCGGGCGAGTTTCTACTTTCAGATGCAACAGAAATTTTGCGAATTGGTTAATCCGTTCGCGAGATATGGCAGTTTGGAGGTAACTAACGCTTGAGAAACTCAAAATTTTCGCATTTTTGATGTTCGAAACGAATAACTAGTACGGCCTAGGGGAAAAGTGCGCATACCGTTGTAATCGGGCGAGTTTCTACTTTCAGAAGCAACAGAAATTTTGCGGATTGGTCAATCCGTTCGCGAGATATGGCAGTTTGGAGGTAAGAAACGCTTGAGAAACTCAAAATATTCGCAGTTCTGATGCTCGAAACGAATAACAAGAACGGCCTAGGGGAAAAGTGCGCATACCGTTGTAATCGGGCGAGTTTCTACTTTCAGATGCAACAGAAATTTTGCGGATTGATCAATCCGTTCGCGAGATATGGCAGTTTGGAGATAAGAAACGCTTGAGAAACTCAAAATTTTCGCAGTTCTGATGCTCGAAACGAATAACAAGAACGGCCTAGGGGAAAAGTACGCATACCGTTGTAATCGGGCGAGTTTCTACTTTTAGATGCAACAGAAATTTTGCGGATTGGTCAATCCGTTCGCGAGATGTGGCAGTTTGGAGATAAGAAACGCTTGAGAAACTCAAAATTTTCGCAGTTCTAATGCTCGACACGAATAACTACAACGGCCTAGGGGAAAAGTGCGCATACCGTTGTAATCGGGCGAGTTTCTACTTTCAGATGCAACAGAAATTTTGCGGATTGGTCAATCCGTTCTCGAGATATGGCAGTTTGGAGGTAAGAAACGCTTCAGAAACTCAAAATTTTCGCAGTTCTGATGCTCGAAACGAATAACTAGAAAGGCCTAGGGGAAAACTACACCTACCGTTGTAATCGGGCGAGTTTCTACTTTCAGATGCAACAGAAATTTTGCGGATTGGTCAATCCGTTCGCGAGATACGGCAGTTTGGAGGTAAGAAACGCTTGAGAAACTCAAAATATTCGCAGTTCTGATGCTCGAAACGAATAACAAGAACGGCCTAGGGGAAAAGTGCGCATACCGTTGTAATCGGGCGAGTTTCTACTTTCAGATGCAACAGAAATTTTGCGAATTGGTTAATCCGTTCGCGAGATATGGCAGTTTGGAGGTAACTAACGCTTGAGAAACTCAAAATTTTCGCATTTTTGATGCTCGAAACGAATAACTAGTACGGCCTAGGGGAAAAGTGCGCATACCGTTGTAATCGGGCGAGTTTCTACTTTCAGAAGCAACAGAAATTTTGCGGATTGGTCAATCCGTTCGCGAGATATGGCAGTTTGGAGGTAAGAAACGCTTGAGAAACTCAAAATATTCGCAGTTCTGATGCTCGAAACGAATAACAAGAACGGCCTAGGGGAAAAGTGCGCATACCGTTGTAATCGGGCGAGTTTCTACTTTCAGATGCAACAGAAATTTTGCGGATTGATCAATCCGTTCGCGAGATATGGCAGTTTGGAGATAAGAAACGCTTGAGAAACTCAAAATTTTCGCAGTTCTGATGCTCGAAACGAATAACAAGAACGGCCTAGGGGAAAAGTACGCATACCGTTGTAATCGGGCGAGTTTCTACTTTTAGATGCAACAGAAATTTTGCTGATTGGTCAATCCGTTCGCGAGATGTGGCAGTTTGGAGATAAGAAACGCTTGAGAAACTCAAAATTTTCGCAGTTCTAATGCTCGACACGAATAACTAGAACGGCCTAGGGGAAAACTACACCTACCGTTGTAATCGGGCGAGTTTCTACTTTCAGATGCAACAGAAATTTTGCGGATTGGTCAATCCGTTCGCGAGATACGGCAGTTTGGAGGTAAGAAACGCTTGAGAAACTCAAAATATTCGCAGTTCTGATGCTCGAAACGAATAACAAGAACGGCCTAGGGGAAAAGTGCGCATACCGTTGTAATCGGGCGAGTTTCTACTTTCAGATGCAACAGAAATTTTGCGAATTGGTTAATCCGTTCGCGAGATATGGCAGTTTGGAGGTAACTAACGCTTGAGAAACTCAAAATTTTCGCATTTTTGATGCTCGAAACGAATAACTAGTACGGCCTAGGGGAAAAGTGCGCATACCGTTGTAATCGGGCGAGTTTCTACTTTCAGAAGCAACAGAAATTTTGCGGATTGGTCAATCCGTTCGCGAGATATGGCAGTTTGGAGGTAAGAAACGCTTGAGAAACTCAAAATATTCGCAGTTCTGATGCTCGAAACGAATAACAAGAACGGCCTAGGGGAAAAGTGCGCATACCGTTGTAATCGGGCGAGTTTCTACTTTCAGATGCAACAGAAATTTTGCGGATTGATCAATCCGTTCGCGAGATATGGCAGTTTGGAGATAAGAAACGCTTGAGGAACTCAAAATTTTCGCAGTTCTGATGCTCGAAACGAATAACAAGAACGGCCTAGGGGAAAAGTACGCATACCGTTGTAATCGGGCGAGTTTCTACTTTTAGATGCAACAGAAATTTTGCGGATTGGTCAATCCGTTCGCGAGATGTGGCAGTTTGGAGATAAGAAACGCTTGAGAAACTCAAAATTTTCGCAGTTCTAATGCTCGACACGAATAACTACAACGGCCTAGGGGAAAAGTGCGCATACCGTTGTAATCGGGCGAGTTTCTACTTTCAGATGCAACAGAAATTTTGCGGATTGGTCAATCCGTTCTCGAGATATGGCAGTTTGGAGGTAAGAAACGCTTCAGAAACTCAAAATTTTCGCAGTTCTGATGCTCGAAACGAATAACTAGAAAGGCCTAGGGGAAAACTACACCTACCGTTGTAATCGGGCGAGTTTCTACTTTCAGATGCAACAGAAATTTTGCGGATTGGTCAATCCGTTCGCGAGATACGGCAGTTTGGAGGTAAGAAACGCTTGAGAAACTCAAAATATTCGCAGTTCTGATGCTCGAAACGAATAACAAGAACGGCCTAGGGGAAAAGTGCGCATACCGTTGTAATCGGGCGAGTTTCTACTTTCAGATGCAACAGAAATTTTGCGAATTGGTTAATCCGTTCGCGAGATATGGCAGTTTGGAGGTAACTAACGCTTGAGAAACTCAAAATTTTCGCATTTTTGATGCTCGAAACGAATAACTAGTACGGCCTAGGGGAAAAGTGCGCATACCGTTGTAATCGGGCGAGTTTCTACTTTCAGAAGCAACAGAAATTTTGCGGATTGGTCAATCCGTTCGCGAGATATGGCAGTTTGGAGGTAAGAAACGCTTGAGAAACTCAAAATATTCGCAGTTCTGATGCTCGAAACGAATAACAAGAACGGCCTAGGGGAAAAGTGCGCATACCGTTGTAATCGGGCGAGTTTCTACTTTCAGATGCAACAGAAATTTTGCGGATTGATCAATCCGTTCGCGAGATATGGCAGTTTGGAGATAAGAAACGCTTGAGAAACTCAAAATTTTCGCAGTTCTGATGCTCGAAACGAATAACAAGAACGGCCTAGGGGAAAAGTACGCATACCGTTGTAATCGGGCGAGTTTCTACTTTTAGATGCAACAGAAATTTTGCTGATTGGTCAATCCGTTCGCGAGATGTGGCAGTTTGGAGATAAGAAACGCTTGAGAAACTCAAAATTTTCGCAGTTCTAATGCTCGACACGAATAACTAGAACGGCCTAGGGGAAAAGTGCGCATACCGTTGTAATCGGGCGAGTTTCTACTTTCAGATGCAACAGAAATTTTGCGGATTGGTCAATCCGTTCTCGAGATATGGCAGTTTGGAGGTAAGAAACGCTTCAGAAACTCAAAATTTTCGCAGTTCTGATGCTCGAAACGAATAACTAGAAAGGCGTAGGGGAAAACTACACCTACCGTTGTAATCGGGCGAGTTTCTACTTTCAGAAGCAACAGAAATTTTGCGGATTGGTCAATCCGTTCGCGAGATATGGCAGTTTGGAGGTAAGAAACGCTTGAGAAACTCAAAATTTTCGCAGTTCTGATGCTCGAAATGAATAACTGGAACGGCCTAGGGGAAAACTACACCTCCCGTTATAATCGGGCGAGTTTCTACTTTCAGATGCAACAGAAATTTTGCGGATTGATCAATCCGTTCGCGAGATATGGCAGTTTGGAGATAAGAAACGCTTGAGAAACTCAAAATTTTCGCAGTTCTGATGCTCGAAACGAATAACAAGAACGGCCTAGGGGAAAAGTACGCATACCGTTGTAATCGGGCGAGTTTCTACTTTTAGATGCAACAGAAATTTTGCGGATTGGTCAATCCGTTCGCGAGATGTGGCAGTTTGGAGATAAGAAACGCTTGAGAAACTCAAAATTTTCGCAGTTCTAATGCTCGACACGAATAACTAGAATGGCCTAGGGGAAAAGTGCGCATACCGTTGTAATCGGGCGAGTTTCTACTTTCAGATGCAACAGAAATTTTGCGGATTGGTCAATCCGTTCTCGAGATATGGCAGTTTGGAGGTAAGAAACGCTTCAGAAACTCAAAATTTTCGCAGTTCTGATGCTCGAAACGAATAACTAGAAAGGCCTAGGGGAAAACTACACCTACCGTTGTAATCGGGCGAGTTTCTACTTTCAGATGCAGCAGAAATTTTGCGGATTGGTCAATCCGTTCGCGAGATACGGCAGTTTGGAGGTAAGAAACGCTTGAGAAACTCAAAATATTCGCAGTTCTGATGCTCGAAACGAATAACAAGAACGGCCTAGGGGAAAAGTGCGCATACCGTTGTAATCGGGCGAGTTTCTACTTTCAGATGCAACAGGATTTTGCGAATTGGTTAATCCGTTCGCGAGATATGGCAGTTTGGAGGTAACTAACGCTTGAGAAACTCAAAATTTTCGCATTTTTGATGCTCGAAACGAATAACTAGTACGGCCTAGGGGAAAAGTGCGCATACCGTTGTAATCGGGCGAGTTTCTACTTTCAGAAGCAACAGAAATTTTGCGGATTGGTCAATCCGTTCGCGAGATATGGCAGTTTGGAGGTAAGAAACGCTTGAGAAACTCAAAATATTCGCAGTTCTGATGCTCGAAACGAATAACAAGAACGGCCTAGGGGAAAAGTGCGCATACCGTTGTAATCGGGCGAGTTTCTACTTTCAGATGCAACAGAAATTTTGCGGATTGGTCAATCCGTTCGCGAGATATGGCAGTTTGGAGGTAAGAAACGCTTGAGAAACTCAAAATTTTCGCAGTTCTGATGCTCGAAACGAATAACAAGAACGGCCTAGGGGAAAAGTACGCATACCGTTGCAATCGGGCGAGTTTCTACTTTTAGATGCAACAGAAATTTTGCGGATTGGTCAATCCGTTCGCGAGATATGGCAGTTTGGAGGTAAGAAACGCTTGAGAAACTCAAAATTTTCGCAGTTCTAATGCTCGACACGAATAACTAGAACGGCCTAGGGGAAAAGTGCGCATACCGTTGTAATCGGGCGAGTTTCTACTTTCAGATGTAACAGAAATTTTGCGGATTGGTCAATCCGTTCGCGAGATATGGCAGTTTGGAGGTAAGAAACGCTTGAGAAACTCAAAATTTTCGCAGTTCTGATGCTCGAAACGAATAACTAGAAAGGCCTAGGGGAAAACTACACCTACCGTTGTAATCGGGCGAGTTTCTACTTTCAGATGCAACAGAAATTTTGCGGATTGGTCAATCCGTTCGCGAGATATGGCAGTTTGGAGGTAAGAAACGCTTGAGAAACTCAAAATTTTCGCAGTTCTAATGCTCCACACGAATAACTAGAACGGCCTAGGGGAAAAGTGCGCATACCCTTGTAATCGGGCGAGTTTCTACTTTCAGATGCAACAGAAATTTTGCGGATTGGTCAATCCGTTCGCGAGATATGGCAGTTTGGAGGTAAGAAACGCTTGAGAAACTCAAAATATTCGCAGTTCTGATGCTCGAAACGAATAACAAGAACGGCCTAGGGGAAAAGTGCGCATACCGTTGTAATCGGGCGAGTTTCTACTTTCAGATGCAACAGAAATTTTGCGAATTGGTTAATCCGTTCGCGAGATATGGCAGTTTGGAGGTAACTAACGCTTGAGAAACTCAAAATTTTCGCATTTTTGATGCTCGAAACGAATAACAAGAACGGCCTAGGGGAAAAGTACGCATACCGTTGCAATCGGGCGAGTTTCTACTTTTAGATGCAACAGAAATTTTGCGGATTGGTCAATCCGTTCGCGAGATATGGCAGTTTGGAGGTAAGAAACGCTTGAGAAACTCAAAATTTTCGCAGTTCTAATGCTCGACACGAATAACTAGAACGGCCTAGGGGAAAAGTGCGCATACCGTTGTAATCGGGCGAGTTTCTACTTTCAGATGTAACAGAAATTTTGCGGATTGGTCAATCCGTTCGCGAGATATGGCAGTTTGGAGGTAAGAAACGCTTGAGAAACTCAAAATTTTCGCAGTTCTGATGCTCGAAACGAATAACTAGAAAGGCCTAGGGGAAAACTACACCTACCGTTGTAATCGGGCGAGTTTCTACTTTCAGATGCAACAGAAATTTTGCGGATTGGTCAATCCGTTCGCGAGATATGGCAGTTTGGAGGTAAGAAACGCTTGAGAAACTCAAAATTTTCGCAGTTCTAATGCTCCACACGAATAACTAGAACGGCCTAGGGGAAAAGTGCGCATACCCTTGTAATCGGGCGAGTTTCTACTTTCAGATGCAACAGAAATTTTGCGGATTGGTCAATCCGTTCGCGAGATATGGCAGTTTGGAGGTAAGAAACGCTTGAGAAACTCAAAATATTCGCAGTTCTGATGCTCGAAACGAATAACAAGAACGGCCTAGGGGAAAAGTGCGCATACCGTTGTAATCGGGCGAGTTTCTACTTTCAGATGCAACAGAAATTTTGCGGATTGGTCAATCCGTTCGCGAGATATGGCAGTTTGGAGGTAAGAAACGCTTGAGAAACTCAAAATTTTCGCAGTTCTGATACTCGAAACGAATAACAAGAACGGCCTAGGGGAAAAGTACGCATACCGTTGTAATCGGGCGAGTTTCTACTTTTAGATGCAACAGAAATTTTGCGGATTGGTCAATCCGTTCGCGAGATATGGCAGTTTGGAGGTAAGAAACGCTTGAGAAACTCAAAATTTTCGCAGTTCTAATGCTCGACACGAATAACTAGAACGGCCTAGGGGAAAAGTACGCATACCGTTGTAATCGGGCGAGTTTCTACTTTCGATGCAACAGAAATTTTGCGGATTGGTCAATCCGTTCGCGAGATATGGCAGTTTGGAAGTAAGAAACGCTTGAGAAACTCAAAATATTCGCAGTTCTGATGCTCGAAACGAATAACAAGAACGGCCTAGGGGAAAAGTGCGCATACCGTTGTAATCGGGCGAGTTTCTACTTTCAGATGCAACAGAAATTTTGCGAATTGGTTAATCCGTTCGCGAGATATGGCAGTTTGGAGGTAACTAACGCTTGAGAAACTCAAAATTTTCGCATTTTTGATGCTCGAAACGAATAACTAGTACGGCCTAGGGAAAAAGTGCGCATACCGTTGTAATCGGGCGAGTTTCTACTTTCAGAAGCAACAGAAATTTTGCGGATTGATCAATCCGTTCGCGAGATATGGCAGTTTGGAGATAAGAAACGCTTGAGAAACTCAAAATTTTCGCATTTCTGATGCTCGATACGAATAACTAGAACGGCCTAGGGGAAAACTACACCTACCGTTGTAATCGGGCGAGTTCCTACTTTCAGATGCAACAGAAATTTTGCGGATTGGTCAATCGGTTCGCGAGATATGGCAGTTTGGAGGCAAGAAACGCTTGAGAAACTCAAAATTTGCGCAGTTCTGATGCTCGAAACGAATAACAAGAACGGCCTAGGGGAAAAGTGCGCATACCGTTGTAATCGGGCGAGTTTCTACTTTCAGATGCAACAGAAATTTTGCGGATTGATCAATCCGTTCGCGAGATATGGCAGTTTGGAGATAAGAAACGCTTGAGAAACTCAAAATTTTCGCATTTCTGATGCTCGAAACGAATAACTAGTACGGCCTAGGGGAAAAGTGCGCATACCGTTATAATCGGGCGAGTTTGTACTTTCAGAAGCAATAGAAATTTTGCGGATTGGTCAATCCGTTCGCTAGATATGGCAGTTTGGAGGTAAGAAACGCTTGAGAAACTCAAAATTTTCGCAGTTCTGATGCTCGAAACGAATAACTAGAAAGGCCTAGGGGAAAACTACACCTACCGTTGTAATCGGGCGAGTTTCTACTTTCAGATGCAACAGAAATTTTGCGGATTGGTCAATCCGTTCGCGAGATATGGCAGTTTGGAGGTAAGAAACGCTTGAGAAACTCAAAATATTCGCAGTTCTGATGCTCGAAACGAATAACAAGAACGGCCTAGGGGAAAAGTGCGCATACCGTTGTAATCGGGCGAGTTTCTACTTTCAGATGCAACAGAAATTTTGCGGATTGGTCAATCCGTTCGCGAGATATGGCAGTTTGGAGGTAAGAAACGCTTGAGAAACTCAAAATTTTCGCAGTTCTGATACTCGAAACGAATAACAAGAACGGCCTAGGGGAAAAGTACGCATACCGTTGTAATCGGGCGAGTTTCTACTTTTAGATGCAACAGAAATTTTGCGGATTGGTCAATCCGTTCGCGAGATATGGCAGTTTGGAGGTAAGAAACGCTTGAGAAACTCAAAATTTTCGCAGTTCTAATGCTCGACACGAATAACTAGAACGGCCTAGGGGAAAAGTACGCATACCGTTATAATCGGGCGAGTTTCTACTTTCAGATGCAACAGAAATTTTGCGGATTGGTCAATCCGTTCGCGAGATATGGCAGTTTGGAAGTAAGAAACGCTTGAGAAGCTCAAAATATTCGCAGTTCTGATGCTCGAAACGAATAACAAGAACGGCCTAGGGGAAAAGTGCGCATACCGTTGTAATCGGGCGAGTTTCTACTTTCAGATGCAACAGAAATTTTGCGAATTGGTTAATCCGTTCGCGAGATATGGCAGTTTGGAGGTAACTAACGCTTGAGAAACTCAAAATTTTCGCATTTTTGATGCTCGAAACGAATAACTAGTACGGCCTAGGGAAAAAGTGCGCATACCGTTGTAATCGGGCGAGTTTCTACTTTCAGAAGCAACAGAAATTTTGCGGATTGATCAATCCGTTCGCGAGATATGGCAGTTTGGAGATAAGAAACGCTTGAGAAACTCAAAATTTTCGCACTTCTGATGCTCGATACGAATAACTAGAACGGCCTAGGGGAAAACTACACCTACCGTTGTAATCGGGCGAGTTTCTACTTTCAGATGCAACAGAAATTTTGCGGATTGGTCAATCCGTTCGCGAGATATGGCAGTTTGGAGGCAAGAAACGCTTGAGAAACTCAAAATTTGCGCAGTTCTGATGCTCGAAACGAATAACAAGAACGGCCTAGGGGAAAAGTGCGCATACCGTTGTAATCGGGCGAGTTTCTACTTTCAGATGCAACAGAAATTTTGCGGATTGATCAATCCGTTCGCGAGATATGGCAGTTTGGAGATAAGAAACGCTTGAGAAACTCAAAATTTTCGCATTTCTGATGCTCGAAACGAATAACTAGTACGGCCTAGGGGAAAAGTGCGCATACCGTTATAATCGGGCGAGTTTGTACTTTCAGAAGCAATAGAAATTTTGCGGATTGGTCAATCCGTTCGCTAGATATGGCAGTTTGGAGGTAAGAAACGCTTGAGAAACTCAAAATTTTCGCAGTTCTGATGCTCGAAACGAATAACTAGAAAGGCCTAGGGGAAAACTACACCTACCGTTGTAATCGGGCGAGTTTCTACTTTTAGATGCAACAGAAATTTTGCGGATTGGTCAATCCGTTCGCGAGATATGGCAGTTTGGAGGTAAGAAACGCTTGAGAAACTCAAAATTTTCGCAGTTCTAATGCTCGACACGAATAACTAGAACGGCCTAGGGGAAAAGTACGCATACCGTTGTAATCGGGCGAGTTTCTACTTTCAGATGCAACAGAAATTTTGCGGATTGGTCAATCCGTTCGCGAGATATGGCAGTTTGGAAGTAAGAAACGCTTGAGAAACTCAAAATATTCGCAGTTCTGATGCTCGAAACGAATAACAAGAACGGCCTAGGGGAAAAGTGCGCATACCGTTGTAATCGGGCGAGTTTCTACTTTCAGATGCAACAGAAATTTTGCGAATTGGTTAATCCGTTCGCGAGATATGGCAGTTTGGAGGTAACTAACGCTTGAGAAACTCAAAATTTTCGCATTTTTGATGCTCGAAACGAATAACTAGTACGGCCTAGGGAAAAAGTGCGCATACCGTTGTAATCGGGCGAGTTTCTACTTTCAGAAGCAACAGAAATTTTGCGGATTGATCAATCCGTTCGCGAGATATGGCAGTTTGGAGATAAGAAACGCTTGAGAAACTCAAAATTTTCGCATTTCTGATGCTCGATACGAATAACTAGAACGGCCTAGGGGAAAACTACACCTACCGTTGTAATCGGGCGAGTTTCTACTTTCAGATGCAACAGAAATTTTGCGGATTGGTCAATCCGTTCGCGAGATATGGCAGTTTGGAGGCAAGAAACGCTTGAGAAACTCAAAATTTGCGCAGTTCTGATGCTCGAAACGAATAACAAGAACGGCCTAGGGGAAAAGTGCGCATACCGTTGTAATCGGGCGAGTTTCTACTTTCAGATGCAACAGAAATTTTGCGGATTGATCAATCCGTTCGCGAGATATGGCAGTTTGGAGATAAGAAACGCTTGAGAAACTCAAAATTTTCGCATTTCTGATGCTCGAAACGAATAACTAGTACGGCCTAGGGGAAAAGTGCGCATACCGTTATAATCGGGCGAGTTTGTACTTTCAGAAGCAATAGAAATTTTGCGGATTGGTCAATCCGTTCGCTAGATATGGCAGTTTGGAGGTAAGAAACGCTTGAGAAACTCAAAATTTTCGCAGTTCTGATGCTCGAAACGAATAACTAGAAAGGCCTAGGGGAAAACTACACCTACCGTTGTAATCGGGCGAGTTTCTACTTTCAGATGCAACAGAAATTTTGCGGATTGGTCAATCCGTTCGCGAGATATGGCAGTTTGGAGGTAAGAAACGCTTGAGAAACTCAAAATATTCGCAGTTCTGATGCTCGAAACGAATAACAAGAACGGCCTAGGGGAAAAGTGCGCATACCGTTGTAATCGGGCGCGTTTCTACTTTCAGATGCAACAGAAATTTTGCGAATTGGTTAATCCGTTCGCGAGATATGGCAGTTTGGAGGTAACTAACGCTTGAGGAACTCAAAATTTTCGCATTTTTGATGCTCGAAACGAATAACTAGTACGGCCTAGGGGAAAAGTGCGCATACCGTTGTAATCTGGCGAGTTTCTACTTTCAGAAGCAACAGAAATTTTGCGGATTGGTCAATCCGTTCGCGAGATATGGCAGTTTGGAGGTAAGAAACGCTTGAGAAACTCAAAATATTCGCAGTTCTGATGCTCGAAACGAATAACAAGAACGGCCTAGGGGAAAAGTGCGAATATCGTTGTAATCGGGCGAGTTTCTACTTTCAGATGCAACAGAAATTTTGCGAATTGGTTAATCCGTTCGCGAGATATGGCAGTTTGGAGGTAACTAACGCTTGAGAAACTCAAAATTTTCGCATTTTTGATGCTCAAAACGAATAACTAGTACGGCCTAGGGGAAAAGTGCGCATACCGTTGTAATCGGGCGAGTTTCTACTTTCAGAAGCAACAGAAATTTTGCGGATTGGTCAATCCGTTCGCGAGATATGGCAGTTTGGAGGTAAGAAACGCTTGAGAAACTCACAATATTCGCAGTTCTGATGCTCGAAACGAATAACAAGAACGGCCTAGGGGAAAAGTGCGCATACCGTTATAATCGGGCGAGTTTGTACTTTCAGAAGCAATAGAAATTTTGCGGATTGGTCAATCCGTTCGCTAGATATGGCAGTTTGGAGGTAAGAAACGCTTGAGAAACTCAAAATTTTCGCAGTTCTGATGCTCGAAACGAATAACTAGAAAGGCCTAGGGGAAAACTACACCTACCGTTGTAATCGGGCGAGTTTCTACTTTTAGATGCAACAGAAATTTTGCGGATTGGTCAATCCGTTCGCGAGATATGGCAGTTTGGAGGTAAGAAACGCTTGAGAAACTCAAAATTTTCGCAGTTCTAATGCTCGACACGAATAACTAGAACGGCCTAGGGGAAAAGTACGCATACCGTTGTAATCGGGCGAGTTTCTACTTTCAGATGCAACAGAAATTTTGCGGATTGGTCAATCCGTTCGCGAGATATGGCAGTTTGGAAGTAAGAAACGCTTGAGAAACTCAAAATATTCGCAGTTCTGATGCTCGAAACGAATAACAAGAACGGCCTAGGGGAAAAGTGCGCATACCGTTGTAATCGGGCGAGTTTCTACTTTCAGATGCAACAGAAATTTTGCGAATTGGTTAATCCGTTCGCGAGATATGGCAGTTTGGAGGTAACTAACGCTTGAGAAACTCAAAATTTTCGCATTTTTGATGCTCGAAACGAATAACTAGTACGGCCTAGGGAAAAAGTGCGCATACCGTTGTAATCGGGCGAGTTTCTACTTTCAGAAGCAACAGAAATTTTGCGGATTGATCAATCCGTTCGCGAGATATGGCAGTTTGGAGATAAGAAACGCTTGAGAAACTCAAAATTTTCGCATTTCTGATGCTCGATACGAATAACTAGAACGGCCTAGGGGAAAACTACACCTACCGTTGTAATCGGGCGAGTTTCTACTTTCAGATGCAACAGAAATTTTGCGGATTGGTCAATCCGTTCGCGAGATATGGCAGTTTGGAGGCAAGAAACGCTTGAGAAACTCAAAATTTGCGCAGTTCTGATGCTCGAAACGAATAACAAGAACGGCCTAGGGGAAAAGTGCGCATACCGTTGTAATCGGGCGAGTTTCTACTTTCAGATGCAACAGAAATTTTGCGGATTGATCAATCCGTTCGCGAGATATGGCAGTTTGGAGATAAGAAACGCTTGAGGAACTCAAAATTTTCGCATTTCTGATGCTCGAAACGAATAACTAGTACGGCCTAGGGGAAAAGTGCGCATACCGTTATAATCGGGCGAGTTTGTACTTTCAGAAGCAATAGAAATTTTGCGGATTGGTCAATCCGTTCGCTAGATATGGCAGTTTGGAGGTAAGAAACGCTTGAGAAACTCAAAATTTTCGCAGTTCTGATGCTCGAAACGAATAACTAGAAAGGCCTAGGGGAAAACTACACCTACCGTTGTAATCGGGCGAGTTTCTACTTTCAGATGCAACAGAAATTTTGCGGATTGGTCAATCCGTTCGCGAGACATGGCAGTTTGGAGGTAAGAAACGCTTGAGAAACTCAAAATATTCGCAGTTCTGATGCTCGAAACGAATAACAAGAACGGCCTAGGGGAAAAGTGCGCATACCGTTGTAATCGGGCGCGTTTCTACTTTCAGATGCAACAGAAATTTTGCGAATTGGTTAATCCGTTCGCGAGATATGGCAGTTTGGAGGTAACTAACGCTTGAGGAACTCAAAATTTTCGCATTTTTGATGCTCGAAACGAATAACTAGTACGGCCTAGGGGAAAAGTGCGCATACCGTTGTAATCTGGCGAGTTTCTACTTTCAGAAGCAACAGAAATTTTGCGGATTGGTCAATCCGTTCGCGAGATATGGCAGTTTGGAGGTAAGAAACGCTTGAGAAACTCAAAATATTCGCAGTTCTGATGCTCGAAACGAATAACAAGAACGGCCTAGGGGAAAAGTGCGAATATCGTTGTAATCGGGCGAGTTTCTACTTTCAGATGCAACAGAAATTTTGCGAATTGGTTAATCCGTTCGCGAGATATGGCAGTTTGGAGGTAACTAACGCTTGAGAAACTCAAAATTTTCGCATTTTTGATGCTCAAAACGAATAACTAGTACGGCCTAGGGGAAAAGTGCGCATACCGTTGTAATCGGGCGAGTTTCTACTTTCAGAAGCAACAGAAATTTTGCGGATTGGTCAATCCGTTCGCGAGATATGGCAGTTTGGAGGTAAGAAACGCTTGAGAAACTCACAATATTCGCAGTTCTGATGCTCGAAACGAATAACAAGAACGGCCTAGGGGAAAAGTGCGCATACCGTTGTAATCGGGCGAGTTTCTACTTTCAGATGCAACAGAAATTTTGCGGATTGGTCGATCCGTTCGCGAGATATGGCAGTTTGGATGTAAGAAACGCTTGAGAAACTCAAAATTTTCGCAGTTCTGATGCTCGAAACGAATAACAAGAACGGCCTAGGGGAAAAGTACGCATACCGTTGTAATCGGGCGAGTTTCTACTTTTAGATGCAACAGAAATTTTGCGGATTGGTCAATCCGTTCGCGAGATATGGCAGTTTGGAGGTAAGAAACGCTTGAGAAACTCAAAATTTTCGCAGTTCTAATGCTCGACACGAATAACTAGAACGGCCTAGGGGAAAAGTGCGCGTACCGTTGTAATCGGGCGAGTTTCTACTTTCAGATGCAACAGAAATTTTGCGGATTGGTCAATCCGTTCGCGAGATATGGCAGTTTGGAGGTAAGAAACGCTTGAGAAACTCAAAATTTTCGCAGTTCTGATGCTCGAAACGAATAACAAGAACGGCCTAGGGGAAAAGTACGCATACCGTTGTAATCGGGCGAGTTTCTACTTTTAGATGCAACAGAAATTTTGCGGATTGGTCAATCCGTTCGCGAGATATGGCAGTTTGGAGGTAAGAAACGCTTGAGAAACTCAAAATTTTCGCAGTTCTAATGCTCGAAACGAATAACAAGAACGGCCTAGGGGAAAAGTGCGCATACCGTTGTAATCGGGCGAGTTTCTACTTTCAGATGCAACAGAAATTTTGCGGATTGATCAATCCGTTCGCGAGATATGGCAGTTTGGAGATAAGAAACGCTTGAGAAACTCAAAATTTTCGCATTTCTGATGCTCGAAACGAATAACTAGTACGGCCTAGGGGAAAAGTGCGCATACCGTTATAATCGGGCGTGTTTGTACTTTCAGAAGCAATAGAAATTTTGCGGATTGGTCAATCCGTTCGCTAGATATGGCAGTTTGGAGGTAAGAAACGCTTGAGAAACTCAAAATTTTCGCAGTTCTGATGCTCGAAACGAATAACTAGAAAGGCCTAGGGGAAAACTACACCTACCGTTGTAATCGGGCGAGTTTCTACTTTCAGATGCAACAGAAATTTTGCGGATTGGTCAATCCGTTCGCGAGATATGGCAGTTTGGAGGTAAGAAACGCTTGAGAAACTCAAAATATTCGCAGTTCTGATGCTCGAAACGAATAACAAGAACGGCCTAGGGGAAAAGTGCGCATACCGTTGTAATCGGGCGCGTTTCTACTTTCAGATGCAACAGAAATTTTGCGAATTGGTTAATCCGTTCGCGAGATATGGCAGTTTGGAGGTAACTAACGCTTGAGGAACTCAAAATTTTCGCATTTTTGATGCTCGAAACGAATAACTAGTACGGCCTAGGGGAAAAGTGCGCATACCGTTGTAATCTGGCGAGTTTCTACTTTCAGAAGCAACAGAAATTTTGCGGATTGGTCAATCCGTTCGCGAGATATGGCAGTTTGGAGGTAAGAAACGCTTGAGAAACTCAAAATATTCGCAGTTCTGATGCTCGAAACGAATAACAAGAACGGCCTAGGGGAAAAGTGCGAATATCGTTGTAATCGGGCGAGTTTCTACTTTCAGATGCAACAGAAATTTTGCGAATTGGTTAATCCGTTCGCGAGATATGGCAGTTTGGAGGTAACTAACGCTTGAGAAACTCAAAATTTTCGCATTTTTGATGCTCAAAACGAATAACTAGTACGGCCTAGGGGAAAAGTGCGCATACCGTTGTAATCGGGCGAGTTTCTACTTTCAGAAGCAACAGAAATTTTGCGGATTGGTCAATCCGTTCGCGAGATATGGCAGTTTGGAGGTAAGAAACGCTTGAGAAACTCACAATATTCGCAGTTCTGATGCTCGAAACGAATAACAAGAACGGCCTAGGGGAAAAGTGCGCATACCGTTGTAATCGGGCGAGTTTCTACTTTCAGATGCAACAGAAATTTTGCGGATTGGTCGATCCGTTCGCGAGATATGGCAGTTTGGATGTAAGAAACGCTTGAGAAACTCAAAATTTTCGCAGTTCTGATGCTCGAAACGAATAACAAGAACGGCCTAGGGGAAAAGTACGCATACCGTTGTAATCGGGCGAGTTTCTACTTTTAGATGCAACAGAAATTTTGCGGATTGGTCAATCCGTTCGCGAGATATGGCAGTTTGGAGGTAAGAAACGCTTGAGAAACTCAAAATTTTCGCAGTTCTAATGCTCGACACGAATAACTAGAACGGCCTAGGGGAAAAGTGCGCGTACCGTTGTAATCGGGCGAGTTTCTACTTTCAGATGCAACAGAAATTTTGCGGATTGGTCAATCCGTTCGCGAGATATGGCAGTTTGGAGGTAAGAAACGCTTGAGAAACTCAAAATTTTCGCAGTTCTGATGCTCGAAACGAATAACAAGAACGGCCTAGGGGAAAAGTACGCATACCGTTGTAATCGGGCGAGTTTCTACTTTTAGATGCAACAGAAATTTTGCGGATTGGTCAATCCGTTCGCGAGATATGGCAGTTTGGAGGTAAGAAACGCTTGAGAAACTCAAAATTTTCGCAGTTCTAATGCTCGAAACGAATAACAAGAACGGCCTAGGGGAAAAGTGCGCATACCGTTGTAATCGGGCGAGTTTCTACTTTCAGATGCAACAGAAATTTTGCGGATTGATCAATCCGTTCGCGAGATATGGCAGTTTGGAGATAAGAAACGCTTGAGAAACTCAAAATTTTCGCATTTCTGATGCTCGAAACGAATAACTAGTACGGCCTAGGGGAAAAGTGCGCATACCGTTATAATCGGGCGTGTTTGTACTTTCAGAAGCAATAGAAATTTTGCGGATTGGTCAATCCGTTCGCTAGATATGGCAGTTTGGAGGTAAGAAACGCTTGAGAAACTCAAAATTTTCGCAGTTCTGATGCTCGAAACGAATAACTAGAAAGGCCTAGGGGAAAACTACACCTACCGTTGTAATCGGGCGAGTTTCTACTTTCAGATGCAACAGAAATTTTGCGGATTGGTCAATCCGTTCGCGAGATATGGCAGTTTGGAGGTAAGAAACGCTTGAGAAACTCAAAATATTCGCAGTTCTGATGCTCGAAACGAATAACAAGAACGGCCTAGGGGAAAAGTGCGCATACCGTTGTAATCGGGCGCGTTTCTACTTTCAGATGCAACAGAAATTTTGCGAATTGGTTAATCCGTTCGCGAGATATGGCAGTTTGGAGGTAACTAACGCTTGAGGAACTCAAAATTTTCGCATTTTTGATGCTCGAAACGAATAACTAGTACGGCCTAGGGGAAAAGTGCGCATACCGTTGTAATCTGGCGAGTTTCTACTTTCAGAAGCAACAGAAATTTTGCGGATTGGTCAATCCGTTCGCGAGATATGGCAGTTTGGAGGTAAGAAACGCTTGAGAAACTCAAAATATTCGCAGTTCTGATGCTCGAAACGAATAACAAGAACGGCCTAGGGGAAAAGTGCGAATATCGCTGTAATCGGGCGAGTTTCTACTTTCAGATGCAACAGAAATTTTGCGAATTGGTTAATCCGTTCGCGAGATATGGCAGTTTGGAGGTAACTAACGCTTGAGAAACTCAAAATTTTCGCATTTTTGATGCTCAAAACGAATAACTAGTACGGCCTAGGGGTAAAGTGCGCATACCGTTGTAATCGGGCGAGTTTCTACTTTCAGAAGCAACAGAAATTTTGCGGATTGGTCAATCCGTTCGCGAGATATGGCAGTTTGGAGGTAAGAAACGCTTGAGAAACTCACAATATTCGCAGTTCTGATGCTCGAAACGAATAACAAGAACGGCCTAGGGGAAAAGTGCGCATACCGTTGTAATCGGGCGAGTTTCTACTTTCAGATGCAACAGAAATTTTGCGGATTGGTCTATCCGTTCGCGAGATATGGCAGTTTGGAGGTAAGAAACGCTTGAGAAACTCAAAATTTTCGCAGTTCTGATGCTCGAAACGAATAACAAGAACGGCCTAGGGGAAAAGTACGCATACCGTTGTAATCGGGCGAGTTTCTACTTTTAGATGCAACAGAAATTTTGCGGATTGGTCAATCCGTTCGCGAGATATGGCAGTTTGGAGGTAAGAAACGCTTGAGAAACTCAAAATTTTCGCAGTTCTAATGCTCGACACGAATAACTAGAACGGCCTAGGGGAAAAGTACGCATACCGTTGTAATCGGGCGAGTTTCTACTTTTAGATGCAACAGAAATTTTGCGGATTGGTCAATCCGTTCGCGAGGTATGGCAGTTTGGAGGTAAGAAACGCTTGAGAAACTCAAAATTTTTGCAGTTCTGATGCTCGAAATGAATAACTGGAACGGCCTAGGGGAAAACTACACCTCCCGTTGTAATCGGGCGAGTTTCTACTTTCAGATGCAACAGAAATTTTGCGGATTGGTCAATCCGTTCGCGAGATATGGCAGTTTGGAGGTAAGAAACGCTTGAGAAACTCAAAATTTTCGCAGTTCTGATACTCGAAACGAATAACAAGAACGGCCTAGGGGAAAAGTACGCATACCGTTGTAATCGGGCGAGTTTCTACTTTTAGATGCAACAGAAATTTTGCGGATTGGTCAATCCGTTCGCGAGATATGGCAGTTTGGAGGTAAGAAACGCTTGAGAAACTCAAAATTTTCGCAGTTCTAATGCTCGACACGAATAACTAGAACGGCCTAGGGGAAAAGTGCGCATACCGTTGTAATCGGGCGAGTTTCTACTTTCAGATGCAACAGAAATTTTGCGGATTGGTCAATCCGTTCGCGAGATATGGCAGTTTGGAGGTAAGAAACGCTTGAGAAACTCAAAATATTCGCAGTTCTGATGCTCGAAACGAATAACAAGAACGGCCTAGGGGAAAAGTGCGCATACCGTTGTAATCGGGCGAGTTTCTACTTTCAGATGCAACAGAAATTTTGCGAATTGGTTAATCCGTTCGCGAGATATGGCAGTTTGGAGGTAACTAACGCTTGAGAAACTCAAAATTTTCGCATTTTTGATGCTCGAAACGAATAACTAGTACGGCCTAGGGAAAAAGTGCGCATACCGTTGTAATCGGGCGAGTTTCTACTTTCAGAAGCAACAGAAATTTTGCGGATTGATCAATCCGTTCGCGAGATATGGCAGTTTGGAGATAAGAAACGCTTGAGAAACTCAAAATTTTCGCATTTCTGATGCTCGATACGAATAACTAGAACGGACTAGGGGAAAACTACACCTACCGTTGTAATCGGGCGAGTTTCCACTTTCAGATGCAACAGAAATTTTGCGGATTGGTCAATCCGTTCGCGAGATATGGCAGTTTGGAGGTAAGAAACGCTTGAGAAACTCAAAATTTTCGCAGTTCTAATGCTCGACACGAATAACTAGAACGGCCTAGGGGAAAAGTGCGCGTACCGTTGTAATCGGGCGAGTTTCTACTTTCAGATGCAACAGAAATTTTGCGGATTGGTCAATCCGTTCGCGAGATATGGCAGTTTGGAGGTAAGAAACGCTTGAGAAACTCAAAATTTTCGCAGTTCTGATGCTCGAAACGAATAACAAGAACGGCCTAGGGGAAAAGTACGCATACCGTTGTAATCGGGCGAGTTTCAACTTTTAGATGCAACAGAAATTTTGCGGATTGGTCAATCCGTTCGCGAGATATGGCAGTTTGGAGGTAAGAAACGCTTGAGAAACTCAAAATTTTCGCAGTTCTAATGCTCGACACGAATAACTAGAACGGCCTAGGGGAAAAGTGCGCATACCGTTGTAATCGGGCGAGTTTCTACTTTCAGATGCAACAGAAATTTTGCGGATTGGTCAATCCGTTCGCGAGATATGGCAGTTTGGAGGCAAGAAACGCTTGAGAAACTCAAAATTTGCGCAGTTCTGATGCTCGAAACGAATAACAAGAACGGCCTAGGGGAAAAGTGCGCATACCGTTGTAATCGGGCGAGTTTCTACTTTCAGATGCAACAGAAATTTTGCGGATTGATCAATCCGTTCGCGAGATATGGCAGTTTGGAGATAAGAAACGCTTGAGAAACTCAAAATTTTCGCATTTCTGATGCTCGAAACGAATAACTAGTACGGCCTAGGGGAAAAGTGCGCATACCGTTATAATCGGGCGTGTTTGTACTTTCAGAAGCAATAGAAATTTTGCGGATTGGTCAATCCGTTCGCTAGATATGGCAGTTTGGAGGTAAGAAACGCTTGAGAAACTCAAAATTTTCGCAGTTCTGATGCTCGAAACGAATAACTAGAAAGGCCTAGGGGAAAACTACACCTACCGTTGTAATCGGGCGAGTTTCTACTTTCAGATGCAACAGAAATTTTGCGGATTGGTCAATCCGTTCGCGAGATATGGCAGTTTGGAGGTAAGAAACGCTTGAGAAACTCAAAATATTCGCAGTTCTGATGCTCGAAACGAATAACAAGAACGGCCTAGGGGAAAAGTGCGCATACCGTTGTAATCGGGCGCGTTTCTACTTTCAGATGCAACAGAAATTTTGCGAATTGGTTAATCCGTTCGCGAGATATGGCAGTTTGGAGGTAACTAACGCTTGAGGAACTCAAAATTTTCGCATTTTTGATGCTCGAAACGAATAACTAGTACGGCCTAGGGGAAAAGTGCGCATACCGTTGTAATCTGGCGAGTTTCTACTTTCAGAAGCAACAGAAATTTTGCGGATTGGTCAATCCGTTCGCGAGATATGGCAGTTTGGAGGTAAGAAACGCTTGAGAAACTCAAAATATTCGCAGTTCTGATGCTCGAAACGAATAACAAGAACGGCCTAGGGGAAAACTGCGAATATCGCTGTAATCGGGCGAGTTTCTACTTTCAGATGCAACAGAAATTTTGCGAATTGGTTAATCCGTTCGCGAGATATGGCAGTTTGGAGGTAACTAACGCTTGAGAAACTCAAAATTTTCGCATTTTTGATGCTCAAAACGAATAACTAGTACGGCCTAGGGGTAAAGTGCGCATACCGTTGTAATCGGGCGAGTTTCTACTTTCAGAAGCAACAGAAATTTTGCGGATTGGTCAATCCGTTCGCGAGATATGGCAGTTTGGAGGTAAGAAACGCTTGAGAAACTCACAATATTCGCAGTTCTGATGCTCGAAACGAATAACAAGAACGGCCTAGGGGAAAAGTGCGCATACCGTTGTAATCGGGCGAGTTTCTACTTTCAGATGCAACAGAAATTTTGCGGATTGGTCGATCCGTTCGCGAGATATGGCAGTTTGGAGGTAAGAAACGCTTGAGAAACTCAAAATTTTCGCAGTTCTGATGCTCGAAACGAATAACAAGAACGGCCTAGGGGAAAAGTACGCATACCGTTGTAATCGGGCGAGTTTCTACTTTTAGATGCAACAGAAATTTTGCGGATTGGTCAATCCGTTCGCGAGATATGGCAGTTTGGAGGTAAGAAACGCTTGAGAAACTCAAAATTTTTGCAGTTCTAATGCTCGACACGAATAACTAGAACGGCCTAGGGGAAAAGTACGCATACCGTTGTAATCGGGCGAGTTTCTACTTTTAGATGCAACAGAAATTTTGCGGATTGGTCAATCCGTTCGCGAGGTATGGCAGTTTGGAGGTAAGAAACGCTTGAGAAACTCAAAATTTTCGCAGTTCTGATGCTCGAAATGAATAACTGGAACGGCCTAGGGGAAAACTACACCTCCCGTTGTAATCGGGCGAGTTTCTACTTTCAGATGCAACAGAAATTTTGCGGATTGGTCAATCCGTTCGCGAGATATGGCAGTTTGGAGGTAAGAAACGCTTGGGAAACTCAAAATTTTCGCAGTTCTGATACTCGAAACGAATAACAAGAACGGCCTAGGGGAAAAGTACGCATACCGTTGTAATCGGGCGAGTTTCTACTTTTAGATGCAACAGAAATTTTGCGGATTGGTCAATCCGTTCGCGAGATATGGCAGTTTGGAGGTAAGAAACGCTTGAGAAACTCAAAATTTTCGCAGTTCTAATGCTCGACACGAATAACTAGAACGGCCTAGGGGAAAAGTGCGCATACCGTTGTAATCGGGCGAGTTTCTACTTTCAGATGCAACAGAAATTTTGCGGATTGGTCAATCCGTTCGCGAGATATGGCAGTTTGGAGGTAAGAAACGCTTGAGAAACTCAAAATATTCGCAGTTCTGATGCTCGAAACGAATAACAAGAACGGCCTAGGGGAAAAGTGCGCATACCGTTGTAATCGGGCGAGTTTCTACTTTCAGATGCAACAGAAATTTTGCGAATTGGATAATCCGTTCGCGAGATATGGCAGTTTGGAGGTAACTAACGCTTGAGAAACTCAAAATTTTCGCATTTTTGATGCTCGAAACGAATAACTAGTACGGCCTAGGGAAAAAGTGCGCATACCGTTGTAATCGGGCGAGTTTCTACTTTCAGAAGCAACAGAAATTTTGCGGATTGATCAATCCGTTCGCGAGATATGGCAGTTTGGAGATAAGAAACGCTTGAGAAACTCAAAATTTTCGCATTTCTGATGCTCGATACGAATAACTAGAACGGCCTAGGGGAAAACTACACCTACCGTTGTAATCGGGCGAGTTTCTACTTTCAGATGCAACAGAAATTTTGCGGATTGGTCAATCCGTTCGCGAGATATGGCAGTTTGGAGGCAAGAAACGCTTGAGAAACTCAAAATTTGCGCAGTTCTGATGCTCGAAACGAATAACAAGAACGGCCTAGGGGAAAAGTGCGCATACCGTTGTAATCGGGCGAGTTTCTACTTTCAGATGCAACAGAAATTTTGCGGATTGATCAATCCGTTCGCGAGATATGGCAGTTTGGAGATAAGAAACGCTTGAGAAACTCAAAATTTTCGCATTTCTGATG
Organism: Ptiloglossa arizonensis; assembly: GCF_051014685.1. Classification (NCBI taxonomy): domain Eukaryota; kingdom Metazoa; phylum Arthropoda; class Insecta; order Hymenoptera; family Colletidae; genus Ptiloglossa; species Ptiloglossa arizonensis. Next base: position 447,429 of record NW_027478767.1, on the reverse strand, counting down.
CTCGAAACGAATAACTAGTACGGCCTAGGGGAAAAGTGCGCATACCGTTATAATCGGGCGAGTTTGTACTTTCAGAAGCAATAGAAATTTTGCGGATTGGTCAATCCGTTCGCTAGATATGGCAGTTTGGAGGTAAGAAACGCTTGAGAAACTCAAAATTTTCGCAGTTCTGATGCTCGAAACGAATAACTAGAAAGGCCTAGGGGAAAACTACACCTACCGTTGTAATCGGGCGAGTTTCTACTTTCAGATGCAACAGAAATTTTGCGGATTGGTCAATCCGTTCGCGAGATATGGCAGTTTGGAGGTAAGAAACGCTTGAGAAACTCAAAATATTCGCAGTTCTGATGCTCGAAACGAATAACAAGAACGGCCTAGGGGAAAAGTGCGCATACCGTTGTAATCGGGCGCGTTTCTACTTTCAGATGCAACAGAAATTTTGCGAATTGGTTAATCCGTTCGCGAGATATGGCAGTTTGGAGGTAACTAACGCTTGAGGAACTCAAAATTTTCGCATTTTTGATGCTCGAAACGAATAACTAGTACGGCCTAGGGGAAAAGTGCGCATACCGTTGTAATCTGGCGAGTTTCTACTTTCAGAAGCAACAGAAATTTTGCGGATTGGTCAATCCGTTCGCGAGATATGGCAGTTTGGAGGTAAGAAACGCTTGAGAAACTCAAAATATTCGCAGTTCTGATGCTCGAAACGAATAACAAGAACGGCCTAGGGGAAAAGTGCGAATATCGTTGTAATCGGGCGAGTTTCTACTTTCAGATGCAACAGAAATTTTGCGAATTGGTTAATCCGTTCGCGAGATATGGCAGTTTGGAGGTAACTAACGCTTGAGAAACTCAAAATTTTCGCATTTTTGATGCTCAAAACGAATAACTAGTACGGCCTAGGGGAAAAGTGCGCATACCGTTGTAATCGGGCGAGTTTCTACTTTCAGAAGCAACAGAAATTTTGCGGATTGGTCAATCCGTTCGCGAGATATGGCAGTTTGGAGGTAAGAAACGCTTGAGAAACTCACAATATTCGCAGTTCTGATGCTCGAAACGAATAACAAGAACGGCCTAGGGGAAAAGTGCGCATACCGTTGTAATCGGGCTAGTTTCTACTTTCAGATGCAACAGAAATTTTGCGGATTGGTCGATCCGTTCGCGAGATATGGCAGTTTGGAGGTAAGAAACGCTTGAGAAACTCAAAATTTTCGCAGTTCTGATGCTCGAAACGAATAACAAGAACGGCCTAGGGGAAAAGTACGCATACCGTTGTAATCGGGCGAGTTTCTACTTTTAGATGCAACAGAAATTTTGCGGATTGGTCAATCCGTTCGCGAGATATGGCAGTTTGGAGGTAAGAAACGCTTGAGAAACTCAAAATTTTCGCAGTTCTAATGCTCGACACGAATAACTAGAACGGCCTAGGGGAAAAGTGCGCATACCGTTGTAATCGGGCGAGTTTCTACTTTCAGATGCAACAGAAATTTTGCGGATTGGTCAATCCGTTCGCGAGATATGGCAGTTTGGAGGTAAGAAACGCTTGAGAAACTCAAAATTTTCGCAGTTCTGATGCTCGAAACGAATAACAAGAACGGCCTAGGGGAAAAGTACGCATACCGTTGTAATCGGGCGAGTTTCTACTTTTAGATGCAACAGAAATTTTGCGGATTGGTCAATCCGTTCGCGAGATATGGCAGTTTGGAGGTAAGAAACGCTTGAGAAACTCAAAATTTTCGCAGTTCTAATGCTCGACACGAATAACTAGAACGGCCTAGGGGAAAAGTGCGCATACCGTTGTAATCGGGCGAGTTTCTACTTTCAGATGCAACAGAAATTTTGCGGATTGGTCAATCCGTTCGCGAGATATGGCAGTTTGGAGGCAAGAAACGCTTGAGAAACTCAAAATTTGCGCAGTTCTGATGCTCGAAACGAATAACAAGAACGGCCTAGGGGAAAAGTGCGCATACCGTTGTAATCGGGCGAGTTTCTACTTTCAGATGCAACAGAAATTTTGCGGATTGATCAATCCGTTCGCGAGATATGGCAGTTTGGAGATAAGAAACGCTTGAGAAACTCAAAATTTTCGCATTTCTGATGCTCGAAACGAATAACTAGTACGGCCTAGGGGAAAAGTGCGCATACCGTTATAATCGGGCGAGTTTGTACTTTCAGAAGCAATAGAAATTTTGCGGATTGGTCAATCCGTTCGCTAGATATGGCAGTTTGGAGGTAAGAAACGCTTGAGAAACTCAAAATTTTCGCAGTTCTGATGCTCGAAACGAATAACTAGAAAGGCCTAGGGGAAAACTACACCTACCGTTGTAATCGGGCGAGTTTCTACTTTCAGATGCAACAGAAATTTTGCGGATTGGTCAATCCGTTCGCGAGATATGGCAGTTTGGAGGTAAGAAACGCTTGAGAAACTCAAAATATTCGCAGTTCTGATGCTCGAAACGAATAACAAGAACGGCCTAGGGGAAAAGTGCGCATACCGTTGTAATCGGGCGCGTTTCTACTTTCAGATGCAACAGAAATTTTGCGAATTGGTTAATCCGTTCGCGAGATATGGCAGTTTGGAGGTAACTAACGCTTGAGGAACTCAAAATTTTCGCATTTTGATGCTCGAAACGAATAACTAGTACGGCCTAGGGGAAAAGTGCGCATACCGTTGTAATCTGGCGAGTTTCTACTTTCAGAAGCAACAGAAATTTTGCGGATTGGTCAATCCGTTCGCGAGATATGGCAGTTTGGAGGTAAGAAACGCTTGAGAAACTCAAAATATTCGCAGTTCTGATGCTCGAAACGAATAACAAGAACGGCCTAGGGGAAAACTGCGAATATCGCTGTAATCGGGCGAGTTTCTACTTTCAGATGCAACAGAAATTTTGCGAATTGGTTAATCCGTTCGCGAGATATGGCAGTTTGGAGGTAACTAACGCTTGAGAAACTCAAAATTTTCGCATTTTTGATGCTCAAAACGAATAACTAGTACGGCCTAGGGGTAAAGTGCGCATACCGTTGTAATCGGGCGAGTTTCTACTTTCAGATGCAACAGAAATTTTGCGGATTGGTCGATCCGTTCGCGAGATATGGCAGTTTGGAGGTAAGAAACGCTTGAGAAACTCAAAATATTCGCAGTTCTGATGCTCGAAACGAATAACAAGAACGGCCTAGGGGAAAACTGCGAATATCGCTGTAATCGGGCGAGTTTCTACTTTCAGAAGCAACAGAAATTTTGCGGATTGATCAATCCGTTCGCGAGATATGGCAGTTTGGAGGTAAGAAACGCTTGAGAAACTCAAAATTTTCGCAGTTCTAATGCTCGACACGAATAACTAGAACGGCCTAGGGGAAAAGTGCGCATACCGTTGTAATCGGGCGAGTTTCTACTTTCAGATGCAACAGAAATTTTGCGGATTGGTCAATCCGTTCGCGAGATATGGCAGTTTGGAGGCAAGAAACGCTTGAGAAACTCAAAATTTGCGCAGTTCTGATGCTCGAAACGAATAACAAGAACGGCCTAGGGGAAAAGTGCGCATACCGTTGTAATCGGGCGAGTTTCTACTTTCAGATGCAACAGAAATTTTGCGGATTGATCAATCCGTTCGCGAGATATGGCAGTTTGGAGATAAGAAACGCTTGAGAAACTCAAAATTTTCGCATTTCTGATGCTCGAAACGAATAACTAGTACGGCCTAGGGGAAAAGTGCGCATACCGTTATAATCGGGCGAGTTTGTACTTTCAGAAGCAATAGAAATTTTGCGGATTGGTCAATCCGTTCGCTAGATATGGCAGTTTGGAGGTAAGAAACGCTTGAGGAACTCAAAATTTTCGCAGTTCTAATGCTCGACACGAATAACTAGAACGGCCTAGGGGAAAAGTGCGCATACCGTTGTAATCGGGCGAGTTTCTACTTTCAGATGCAACAGAAATTTTGCGGATTGGTCAATCCGTTCGCGAGATATGGCAGTTTGGAGGTAAGAAACGCTTGAGAAACTCAAAATATTCGCAGTTCTGATGCTCGAAACGAATAACAAGAACGGCCTAGGGGAAAAGTGCGCATACCGTTGTAATCGGGCGAGTTTCTACTTTCAGATGCAACAGAAATTTGCGAATTGGATAATCCGTTCGCGAGATATGGCAGTTTGGAGGTAACTAACGCTTGAGAAACTCAAAATTTTCGCATTTTTGATGCTCGAAACGAATAACTAGTACGGCCTAGGGAAAAAGTGCGCATACCGTTGTAATCGGGCGAGTTTCTACTTTCAGAAGCAACAGAAATTTTGCGGATTGATCAATCCGTTCGCGAGATATGGCAGTTTGGAGATAAGAAACGCTTGAGAAACTCAAAATTTTCGCATTTCTGATGCTCGATACGAATAACTAGAACGGCCTAGGGGAAAACTACACCTACCGTTGTAATCGGGCGAGTTTCTACTTTCAGATGCAACAGAAATTTTGCGGATTGGTCAATCCGTTCGCGAGATATGGCAGTTTGGAGGCAAGAAACGCTTGAGAAACTCAAAATTTGCGCAGTTCTGATGCTCGAAACGAATAACAAGAACGGCCTAGGGGAAAAGTGCGCATACCGTTGTAATCGGGCGAGTTTCTACTTTCAGATGCAACAGAAATTTTGCGGATTGATCAATCCGTTCGCGAGATATGGCAGTTTGGAGATAAGAAACGCTTGAGAAACTCAAAATTTTCGCATTTCTGATGCTCGAAACGAATAACTAGTACGGCCTAGGGGAAAAGTGCGCATACCGTTATAATCGGGCGAGTTTGTACTTTCAGAAGCAATAGAAATTTTGCGGATTGGTCAATCCGTTCGCTAGATATGGCAGTTTGGAGGTAAGAAACGCTTGAGAAACTCAAAATTTTCGCAGTTCTGATGCTCGAAACGAATAACTAGAAAGGCCTAGGGGAAAACTACACCTACCGTTGTAATCGGGCGAGTTTCTACTTTCAGATGCAACAGAAATTTTGCGGATTGGTCAATCCGTTCGCGAGATATGGCAGTTTGGAGGTAAGAAACGCTTGAGAAACTCAAAATATTCGCAGTTCTGATGCTCGAAACGAATAACAAGAACGGCCTAGGGGAAAAGTGCGCATACCGTTGTAATCGGGCGCGTTTCTACTTTCAGATGCAACAGAAATTTTGCGAATTGGTTAATCCGTTCGCGAGATATGGCAGTTTGGAGGTAACTAACGCTTGAGGAACTCAAAATTTTCGCATTTTTGATGCTCGAAACGAATAACTAGTACGGCCTAGGGGAAAAGTGCGCATACCGTTGTAATCTGGCGAGTTTCTACTTTCAGAAGCAACAGAAATTTTGCGGATTGGTCAATCCGTTCGCGAGATATGGCAGTTTGGAGGTAAGAAACGCTTGAGAAACTCAAAATATTCGCAGTTCTGATGCTCGAAACGAATAACAAGAACGGCCTAGGGGAAAAGTGCGAATATCGTTGTAATCGGGCGAGTTTCTACTTTCAGATGCAACAGAAATTTTGCGAATTGGTTAATCCGTTCGCGAGATATGGCAGTTTGGAGGTAACTAACGCTTGAGAAACTCAAAATTTTCGCATTTTTGATGCTCAAAACGAATAACTAGTACGGCCTAGGGGAAAAGTGCGCATACCGTTGTAATCGGGCGAGTTTCTACTTTCAGAAGCAACAGAAATTTTGCGGATTGGTCAATCCGTTCGCGAGATATGGCAGTTTGGAGGTAAGAAACGCTTGAGAAACTCACAATATTCGCAGTTCTGATGCTCGAAACGAATAACAAGAACGGCCTAGGGGAAAAGTGCGCATACCGTTGTAATCGGGCTAGTTTCTACTTTCAGATGCAACAGAAATTTTGCGGATTGGTCGATCCGTTCGCGAGATATGGCAGTTTGGAGGTAAGAAACGCTTGAGAAACTCAAAATTTTCGCAGTTCTGATGCTCGAAACGAATAACAAGAACGGCCTAGGGGAAAAGTACGCATACCGTTGTAATCGGGCGAGTTTCTACTTTTAGATGCAACAGAAATTTTGCGGATTGGTCAATCCGTTCGCGAGATATGGCAGTTTGGAGGTAAGAAACGCTTGAGAAACTCAAAATTTTCGCAGTTCTAATGCTCGACACGAATAACTAGAACGGCCTAGGGGAAAAGTGCGCATACCGTTGTAATCGGGCGAGTTTCTACTTTCAGATGCAACAGAAATTTTGCGGATTGGTCAATCCGTTCGCGAGATATGGCAGTTTGGAGGTAAGAAACGCTTGAGAAACTCAAAATTTTCGCAGTTCTGATGCTCGAAACGAATAACAAGAACGGCCTAGGGGAAAAGTACGCATACCGTTGTAATCGGGCGAGTTTCTACTTTTAGATGCAACAGAAATTTTGCGGATTGGTCAATCCGTTCGCGAGATATGGCAGTTTGGAGGTAAGAAACGCTTGAGAAACTCAAAATTTTCGCAGTTCTAATGCTCGACACGAATAACTAGAACGGCCTAGGGGAAAAGTGCGCATACCGTTGTAATCGGGCGAGTTTCTACTTTCAGATGCAACAGAAATTTTGCGGATTGGTCAATCCGTTCGCGAGATATGGCAGTTTGGAGGCAAGAAACGCTTGAGAAACTCAAAATTTGCGCAGTTCTGATGCTCGAAACGAATAACAAGAACGGCCTAGGGGAAAAGTGCGCATACCGTTGTAATCGGGCGAGTTTCTACTTTCGGATGCAACAGAAATTTTGCGGATTGATCAATCCGTTCGCGAGATATGGCAGTTTGGAGATAAGAAACGCTTGAGAAACTCAAAATTTTCGCATTTCTGATGCTCGAAACGAATAACTAGTACGGCCTAGGGGAAAAGTGCGCATACCGTTATAATCGGGCGAGTTTTGTACTTTCAGAAGCAATAGAAATTTTGCGGATTGGTCAATCCGTTCGCTAGATATGGCAGTTTGGAGGTAAGAAACGCTTGAGAAACTCAAAATTTTCGCAGTTCTGATGCTCGAAACGAATAACTAGAAAGGCCTAGGGGAAAACTACACCTACCGTTGTAATCGGGCGAGTTTCTACTTTCAGATGCAACAGAAATTTTGCGGATTGGTCAATCCGTTCGCGAGATATGGCAGTTTGGAGGTAAGAAACGCTTGAGAAACTCAAAATATTCGCAGTTCTGATGCTCGAAACGAATAACAAGAACGGCCTAGGGGAAAAGTGCGCATACCGTTGTAATCGGGCGCGTTTCTACTTTCAGATGCAACAGAAATTTTGCGAATTGGTTAATCCGTTCGCGAGATATGGCAGTTTGGAGGTAACTAACGCTTGAGGAACTCAAAATTTTCGCATTTTTGATGCTCGAAACGAATAACTAGTACGGCCTAGGGGAAAAGTGCGCATACCGTTGTAATCTGGCGAGTTTCTACTTTCAGAAGCAACAGAAATTTTGCGGATTGGTCAATCCGTTCGCGAGATATGGCAGTTTGGAGGTAAGAAACGCTTGAGAAACTCAAAATATTCGCAGTTCTGATGCTCGAAACGAATAACAAGAACGGCCTAGGGGAAAACTGCGAATATCGCTGTAATCGGGCGAGTTTCTACTTTCAGATGCAACAGAAATTTTGCGAATTGGTTAATCCGTTCGCGAGATATGGCAGTTTGGAGGTAACTAACGCTTGAGAAACTCAAAATTTTCGCATTTTTGATGCTCAAAACGAATAACTAGTACGGCCTAGGGGTAAAGTGCGCATACCGTTGTAATCGGGCGAGTTTCTACTTTCAGATGCAACAGAAATTTTGCGGATTGGTCGATCCGTTCGCGAGATATGGCAGTTTGGAGGTAAGAAACGCTTGAGAAACTCAAAATTTTCGCAGTTCTGATGCTCGAAACGAATAACAAGAACGGCCTAGGGGAAAAGTACGCATACCGTTGTAATCGGGCGAGTTTCTACTTTTAGATGCAACAGAAATTTTGCGGATTGGTCAATCCGTTCGCGAGATATGGCAGTTTGGAGGTAAGAAACGCTTGAGAAACTCAAAATTTTTGCAGTTCTAATGCTCGACACGAATAACTAGAACGGCCTAGGGGAAAAGTACGCATACCGTTGTAATCGGGCGAGTTTCTACTTTTAGATGCAACAGAAATTTTGCGGATTGGTCAATCCGTTCGCGAGGTATGGCAGTTTGGAGGTAAGAAACGCTTGAGAAACTCAAAATTTTCGCAGTTCTGATGCTCGAAATGAATAACTGGAACGGCCTAGGGGAAAACTACACCTCCCGTTGTAATCGGGCGAGTTTCTACTTTCAGATGCAACAGAAATTTTGCGGATTGGTCAATCCGTTCGCGAGATATGGCAGTTTGGAGGTAAGAAACGCTTGGGAAACTCAAAATTTTCGCAGTTCTGATACTCGAAACGAATAACAAGAACGGCCTAGGGGAAAAGTACGCATACCGTTGTAATCGGGCGAGTTTCTACTTTTAGATGCAACAGAAATTTTGCGGATTGGTCAATCCGTTCGCGAGATATGGCAGTTTGGAGGTAAGAAACGCTTGAGAAACTCAAAATTTTCGCAGTTCTAATGCTCGACACGAATAACTAGAACGGCCTAGGGGAAAAGTGCGCATACCGTTGTAATCGGGCGAGTTTCTACTTTCAGATGCAACAGAAATTTTGCGGATTGGTCAATCCGTTCGCGAGATATGGCAGTTTGGAGGTAAGAAACGCTTGAGAAACTCAAAATATTCGCAGTTCTGATGCTCGAAACGAATAACAAGAACGGCCTAGGGGAAAAGTGCGCATACCGTTGTAATCGGGCGAGTTTCTACTTTCAGATGCAACAGAAATTTTGCGAATTGGATAATCCGTTCGCGAGATATGGCAGTTTGGAGGTAACTAACGCTTGAGAAACTCAAAATTTTCGCATTTTTGATGCTCGAAACGAATAACTAGTACGGCCTAGGGAAAAAGTGCGCATACCGTTGTAATCGGGCGAGTTTCTACTTTCAGAAGCAACAGAAATTTTGCGGATTGATCAATCCGTTCGCGAGATATGGCAGTTTGGAGATAAGAAACGCTTGAGAAACTCAAAATTTTCGCATTTCTGATGCTCGATACGAATAACTAGAACGGCCTAGGGGAAAACTACACCTACCGTTGTAATCGGGCGAGTTTCTACTTTCAGATGCAACAGAAATTTTGCGGATTGGTCAATCCGTTCGCGAGATATGGCAGTTTGGAGGCAAGAAACGCTTGAGAAACTCAAAATTTGCGCAGTTCTGATGCTCGAAACGAATAACAAGAACGGCCTAGGGGAAAAGTGCGCATACCGTTGTAATCGGGCGAGTTTCTACTTTCAGATGCAACAGAAATTTTGCGGATTGGTCAATCCGTTCGCGAGATATGGCAGTTTGGAGGCAAGAAACGCTTGAGAAACTCAAAATTTGCGCAGTTCTGATGCTCGAAACGAATAACAAGAACGGCCTAGGGGAAAAGTGCGCATACCGTTGTAATCGGGCGAGTTTCTACTTTCAGATGCAACAGAAATTTTGCGGATTGATCAATCCGTTCGCGAGATATGGCAGTTTGGAGATAAGAAACGCTTGAGAAACTCAAAATTTTCGCATTTCTGATGCTCGAAACGAATAACTAGTACGGCCTAGGGGAAAAGTGCGCATACCGTTATAATCGGGCGAGTTTGTACTTTCAGAAGCAATAGAAATTTTGCGGATTGGTCAATCCGTTCGCTAGATATGGCAGTTTGGAGGTAAGAAACGCTTGAGAAACTCAAAATTTTCGCAGTTCTGATGCTCGAAACGAATAACTAGAAAGGCCTAGGGGAAAACTACACCTACCGTTGTAATCGGGCGAGTTTCTACTTTCAGATGCAACAGAAATTTTGCGGATTGGTCAATCCGTTCGCGAGATATGGCAGTTTGGAGGTAAGAAACGCTTGAGAAACTCAAAATATTCGCAGTTCTGATGCTCGAAACGAATAACTAGTACGGCCTAGGGGAAAAGTGCGCATACCGTTGTAATCGGGCGCGTTTCTACTTTCAGATGCAACAGAAATTTTGCGAATTGGTTAATCCGTTCGCGAGATATGGCAGTTTGGAGGTAACTAACGCTTGAGGAACTCAAAATTTTCGCATTTTTGATGCTCGAAACGAATAACTAGTACGGCCTAGGGGAAAAGTGCGCATACCGTTGTAATCTGGCGAGTTTCTACTTTCAGAAGCAACAGAAATTTTGCGGATTGGTCAATCCGTTCGCGAGATATGGCAGTTTGGAGGTAAGAAACGCTTGAGAAACTCAAAATATTCGCAGTTCTGATGCTCGAAACGAATAACAAGAACGGCCTAGGGGAAAAGTGCGAATATCGTTGTAATCGGGCGAGTTTCTACTTTCAGATGCAACAGAAATTTTGCGAATTGGTTAATCCGTTCGCGAGATATGGCAGTTTGGAGGTAACTAACGCTTGAGAAACTCAAAATTTTCGCATTTTTGATGCTCAAAACGAATAACTAGTACGGCCTAGGGGAAAAGTGCGCATACCGTTGTAATCGGGCGAGTTTCTACTTTCAGAAGCAACAGAAATTTTGCGGATTGGTCAATCCGTTCGCGAGATATGGCAGTTTGGAGGTAAGAAACGCTTGAGAAACTCACAATATTCGCAGTTCTGATGCTCGAAACGAATAACAAGAACGGCCTAGGGGAAAAGTGCGCATACCGTTGTAATCGGGCTAGTTTCTACTTTCAGATGCAACAGAAATTTTGCGGATTGGTCGATCCGTTCGCGAGATATGGCAGTTTGGAGGTAAGAAACGCTTGAGAAACTCAAAATTTTCGCAGTTCTGATGCTCGAAACGAATAACAAGAACGGCCTAGGGGAAAAGTACGCATACCGTTGTAATCGGGCGAGTTTCTACTTTTAGATGCAACAGAAATTTTGCGGATTGGTCAATCCGTTCGCGAGATATGGCAGTTTGGAGGTAAGAAACGCTTGAGAAACTCAAAATTTTCGCAGTTCTAATGCTCGACACGAATAACTAGAACGGCCTAGGGGAAAAGTGCGCATACCGTTGTAATCGGGCGAGTTTCTACTTTCAGATGCAACAGAAATTTTGCGGATTGGTCAATCCGTTCGCGAGATATGGCAGTTTGGAGGTAAGAAACGCTTGAGAAACTCAAAATTTTCGCAGTTCTGATGCTCGAAACGAATAACAAGAACGGCCTAGGGGAAAAGTACGCATACCGTTGTAATCGGGCGAGTTTCTACTTTTAGATGCAACAGAAATTTTGCGGATTGGTCAATCCGTTCGCGAGATATGGCAGTTTGGAGGTAAGAAACGCTTGAGAAACTCAAAATTTTCGCAGTTCTAATGCTCGACACGAATAACTAGAACGGCCTAGGGGAAAAGTGCGCATACCGTTGTAATCGGGCGAGTTTCTACTTTCAGATGCAACAGAAATTTTGCGGATTGGTCAATCCGTTCGCGAGATATGGCAGTTTGGAGGCAAGAAACGCTTGAGAAACTCAAAATTTGCGCAGTTCTGATGCTCGAAACGAATAACAAGAACGGCCTAGGGGAAAAGTGCGCATACCGTTGTAATCGGGCGAGTTTCTACTTTCAGATGCAACAGAAATTTTGCGGATTGATCAATCCGTTCGCGAGATATGGCAGTTTGGAGATAAGAAACGCTTGAGAAACTCAAAATTTTCGCATTTCTGATGCTCGAAACGAATAACTAGTACGGCCTAGGGGAAAAGTGCGCATACCGTTATAATCGGGCGAGTTTGTACTTTCAGAAGCAATAGAAATTTTGCGGATTGGTCAATCCGTTCGCTAGATATGGCAGTTTGGAGGTAAGAAACGCTTGAGAAACTCAAAATTTTCGCAGTTCTGATGCTCGAAACGAATAACTAGAAAGGCCTAGGGGAAAACTACACCTACCGTTGTAATCGGGCGAGTTTCCACTTTCAGATGCAACAGAAATTTTGCGGATTGGTCAATCCGTTCGCGAGATATGGCAGTTTGGAGGTAAGAAACGCTTGAGAAACTCAAAATATTCGCAGTTCTGATGCTCGAAACGAATAACAAGAACGGCCTAGGGGAAAAGTGCGCATACCGTTGTAATCGGGCGCGTTTCTACTTTCAGATGCAACAGAAATTTTGCGAATTGGTTAATCCGTTCGCGAGATATGGCAGTTTGGAGGTAACTAACGCTTGAGGAACTCAAAATTTTCGCATTTTTGATGCTCGAAACGAATAACTAGTACGGCCTAGGGGAAAAGTGCGCATACCGTTGTAATCTGGCGAGTTTCTACTTTCAGAAGCAACAGAAAATTTGCGGATTGGTCAATCCGTTCGCGAGATATGGCAGTTTGGAGGTAAGAAACGCTTGAGAAACTCAAAATATTCGCAGTTCTGATGCTCGAAACGAATAACAAGAACGGCCTAGGGGAAAACTGCGAATATCGCTGTAATCGGGCGAGTTTCTACTTTCAGATGCAACAGAAATTTTGCGAATTGGTTAATCCGTTCGCGAGATATGGCAGTTTGGAGGTAACTAACGCTTGAGAAACTCAAAATTTTCGCATTTTTGATGCTCAAAACGAATAACTAGTACGGCCTAGGGGTAAAGTGCGCATACCGTTGTAATCGGGCGAGTTTCTACTTTCAGAAGCAACAGAAATTTTGCGGATTGGTCAATCCGTTCGCGAGATATGGCAGTTTGGAGGTAAGAAACGCTTGAGAAACTCACAATATTCGCAGTTCTGATGCTCGAAACGAATAACAAGAACGGCCTAGGGGAAAAGTGCGCATACCGTTGTAATCGGGCGAGTTTCTACTTTCAGATGCAACAGAAATTTTGCGGATTGGTCGATCCGTTCGCGAGATATGGCAGTTTGGAGGTAAGAAACGCTTGAGAAACTCAAAATTTTCGCAGTTCTGATGCTCGAAACGAATAACAAGAACGGCCTAGGGGAAAAGTACGCATACCGTTGTAATCGGGCGAGTTTCTACTTTTAGATGCAACAGAAATTTTGCGGATTGGTCAATCCGTTCGCGAGATATGGCAGTTTGGAGGTAAGAAACGCTTGAGGAACTCAAAATTTTCGCAGTTCTAATGCTCGACACGAATAACTAGAACGGCCTAGGGGAAAAGTACGCATACCGTTGTAATCGGGCGAGTTTCTACTTTTAGATGCAACAGAAATTTTGCGGATTGGTCAATCCGTTCGCGAGGTATGGCAGTTTGGAGGTAAGAAACGCTTGAGAAACTCAAAATTTTCGCAGTTCTGATGCTCGAAATGAATAACTGGAACGGCCTAGGGGAAAACTACACCTCCCGTTGTAATCGGGCGAGTTTCTACTTTCAGATGCAACAGAAATTTTGCGGATTGGTCAATCCGTTCGCGAGATATGGCAGTTTGGAGGTAAGAAACGCTTGAGAAACTCAAAATTTTCGCATTTCTGATGCTCGAAACGAATAACTAGTACGGCCTAGGGGAAAAGTGCGCATACCGTTATAATCGGGCGAGTTTGTACTTTCAGAAGCAATAGAAATTTTGCGGATTGGTCAATCCGTTCGCTAGATATGGCAGTTTGGAGGTAAGAAACGCTTGAGAAACTCAAAATTTTCGCAGTTCTGATGCTCGAAACGAATAACTAGAAAGGCCTAGGGGAAAACTACACCTACCGTTGTAATCGGGCGAGTTTCTACTTTCAGATGCAACAGAAATTTTGCGGATTGGTCAATCCGTTCGCGAGATATGGCAGTTTGGAGGTAAGAAACGCTTGAGAAACTCAAAATATTCGCAGTTCTGATGCTCGAAACGAATAACAAGAACGGCCTAGGGGAAAAGTGCGCATACCGTTGTAATCGGGCGCGTTTCTACTTTCAGATGCAACAGAAATTTTGCGAATTGGTTAATCCGTTCGCGAGATATGGCAGTTTGGAGGTAACTAACGCTTGAGGAACTCAAAATTTTCGCATTTTTGATGCTCGAAACGAATAACTAGTACGGCCTAGGGGAAAAGTGCGCATACCGTTGTAATCTGGCGAGTTTCTACTTTCAGAAGCAACAGAAATTTTGCGGATTGGTTAATCCGTTCGCGAGATATGGCAGTTTGGAGGTAAGAAACGCTTGAGAAACTCAAAATATTCGCAGTTCTGATGCTCGAAACGAATAACAAGAACGGCCTAGGGGAAAAGTGCGAATATCGTTGTAATCGGGCGAGTTTCTACTTTCAGATGCAACAGAAATTTTGCGAATTGGTTAATCCGTTCGCGAGATATGGCAGTTTGGAGGTAACTAACGCTTGAGAAACTCAAAATTTTCGCATTTTTGATGCTCAAAACGAATAACTAGTACGGCCTAGGGGAAAAGTGCGCATACCGTTGTAATCGGGCGAGTTTCTACTTTCAGAAGCAATAGAAATTTTGCGGATTGGTCAATCCGTTCGCGAGATATAGCAGTTTGGAGGTAAGAAACGCTTGAGAAACTCACAATATTCGCAGTTCTGATGCTCGAAACGAATAACAAGAACGGCCTAGGGGAAAAGTGCGCATACCGTTGTAATCGGGCTAGTTTCTACTTTCAGATGCAACAGAAATTTTGCGGATTGGTCGATCCGTTCGCGAGATATGGCAGTTTGGAGGTAAGAAACGCTTGAGAAACTCAAAATTTTCGCAGTTCTGATGCTCGAAACGAATAACAAGAACGGCCTAGGGGAAAAGTACGCATACCGTTGTAATCGGGCGAGTTTCTACTTTCAGATGCAACAGAAATTTTGCGGATTGGTCAATCCGTTCGCGAGATATGGCAGTTTGGAGGTAAGAAACGCTTGAGAAACTCAAAATATTCGCAGTTCTGATGCTCGAAACGAATAACAAGAACGGCCTAGGGGAAAAGTGCGCATACCGTTGTAATCGGGCGAGTTTCTACTTTCAGATGCAACAGAAATTTTGCGAATTGGTTAATCCGTTCGCGAGATATGGCAGTTTGGAGGTAACTAACGCTTGAGAAACTCAAAATTTTCGCATTTTTGATGCTCGAAACGAATAACTAGTACGGCCTAGGGAAAAAGTGCGCATACCGTTGTAATCGGGCGAGTTTCTACTTTCAGAAGCAACAGAAATTTTGCGGATTGATCAATCCGTTCGCGAGATATGGCAGTTTGGAGATAAGAAACGCTTGAGAAACTCAAAATTTTCGCATTTCTGATGCTCGATACGAATAACTAGAACGGCCTAGGGGAAAACTACACCTACCGTTGTAATCGGGCGAGTTTCTACTTTCAGATGCAACAGAAATTTTGCGGATTGGTCAATCCGTTCGCGAGATATGGCAGTTTGGAGGCAAGAAACGCTTGAGAAACTCAAAATTTGCGCAGTTCTGATGCTCGAAACGAATAACAAGAACGGCCTAGGGGAAAAGTGCGCATACCGTTGTAATCGGGCGAGTTTCTACTTTCAGATGCAACAGAAATTTTGCGGATTGATCAATCCGTTCGCGAGATATGGCAGTTTGGAGATAAGAAACGCTTGAGAAACTCAAAATTTTCGCATTTCTGATGCTCGAAACGAATAACTAGTACGGCCTAGGGGAAAAGTGCGCATACCGTTATAATCGGGCGAGTTTGTACTTTCAGAAGCAATAGAAATTTTGCGGATTGGTCAATCCGTTCGCTAGATATGGCAGTTTGGAGGTAAGAAACGCTTGAGAAACTCAAAATTTTCGCAGTTCTGATGCTTGAAACGAATAACTAGAAAGGCCTAGGGGAAAACTACACCTACCGTTGTAATCGGGCGAGTTTCTACTTTCAGATGCAACAGAAATTTTGCGGATTGGTCAATCCGTTCGCGAGATATGGCAGTTTGGAGGTAAGAAACGCTTGAGAAACTCAAAATATTCGCAGTTCTGATGCTCGAAACGAATAACAAGAACGGCCTAGGGGAAAAGTGCGCATACCGTTGTAATCGGGCGCGTTTCTACTTTCAGATGCAACAGAAATTTTGCGAATTGGTTAATCCGTTCGCGAGATATGGCAGTTTGGAGGTAACTAACGCTTGAGGAACTCAAAATTTTCGCATTTTTGATGCTCGAAACGAATAACTAGTACGGCCTAGGGGAAAAGTGCGCATACCGTTGTAATCTGGCGAGTTTCTACTTTCAGAAGCAACAGAAATTTTGCGGATTGGTCAATCCGTTCGCGAGATATGGCAGTTTGGAGGTAAGAAACGCTTGAGAAACTCAAAATATTCGCAGTTCTGATGCTCGAAACGAATAACAAGAACGGCCTAGGGGAAAAGTGCGAATATCGTTGTAATCGGGCGAGTTTCTACTTTCAGATGCAACAGAAATTTTGCGAATTGGTTAATCCGTTCGCGAGATATGGCAGTTTGGAGGTAACTAACGCTTGAGAAACTCAAAATTTTCGCATTTTTGATGCTCAAAACGAATAACTAGTACGGCCTAGGGGAAAAGTGCGCATACCGTTGTAATCGGGCGAGTTTCTACTTTCAGAAGCAACAGAAATTTTGCGGATTGGTCAATCCGTTCGCGAGATATGGCAGTTTGGAGGTAAGAAACGCTTGAGAAACTCACAATATTCGCAGTTCTGATGCTCGAAACGAATAACAAGAACGGCCTAGGGGAAAAGTGCGCATACCGTTGTAATCGGGCTAGTTTCTACTTTCAGATGCAACAGAAATTTTGCGGATTGGTCGATCCGTTCGCGAGATATGGCAGTTTGGAGGTAAGAAACGCTTGAGAAACTCAAAATTTTCGCAGTTCTGATGCTCGAAACGAATAACAAGAACGGCCTAGGGGAAAAGTACGCATACCGTTGTAATTGGGCGAGTTTCTACTTTTAGATGCAACAGAAATTTTGCGGATTGGTCAATCCGTTCGCGAGATATGGCAGTTTGGAGGTAAGAAACGCTTGAGAAACTCAAAATTTTCGCAGTTCTAATGCTCGACACGAATAACTAGAACGGCCTAGGGGAAAAGTGCGCATACCGTTGTAATCGGGCGAGTTTCTACTTTCAGATGCAACAGAAATTTTGCGGATTGGTCAATCCGTTCGCGAGATATGGCAGTTTGGAGGTAAGAAACGCTTGAGAAACTCAAAATTTTCGCAGTTCTGATGCTCGAAACGAATAACAAGAACGGCCTAGGGGAAAAGTACGCATACCGTTGTAATCGGGCGAGTTTCTACTTTTAGATGCAACAGAAATTTTGCGGATTGGTCAATCCGTTCGCGAGATATGGCAGTTTGGAGGTAAGAAACGCTTGAGAAACTCAAAATTTTCGCAGTTCTAATGCTCGACACGAATAACTAGAACGGCCTAGGGGAAAAGTGCGCATACCGTTGTAATCGGGCGAGTTTCTACTTTCAGATGCAACAGAAATTTTGCGGATTGGTCAATCCGTTCGCGAGATATGGCAGTTTGGAGGCAAGAAACGCTTGAGAAACTCAAAATTTGCGCAGTTCTGATGCTCGAAACGAATAACAAGAACGGCCTAGGGGAAAAGTGCGCATACCGTTGTAATCGGGCGAGTTTCTACTTTCAGATGCAACAGAAATTTTGCGGATTGATCAATCTGTTCGCGAGATATGGCAGTTTGGAGATAAGAAACGCTTGAGAAACTCAAAATTTTCGCATTTCTGATGCTCGAAACGAATAACTAGTACGGCCTAGGGGAAAAGTGCGCATACCGTTATAATCGGGCGAGTTTGTACTTTCAGAAGCAATAGAAATTTTGCGGATTGGTCAATCCGTTCGCTAGATATGGCAGTTTGGAGGTAAGAAACGCTTGAGAAACTCAAAATTTTCGCAGTTCTGATGCTCGAAACGAATAACTAGAAAGGCCTAGGGGAAAACTACACCTACCGTTGTAATCGGGCGAGTTTCTACTTTCAGATGCAACAGAAATTTTGCGGATTGGTCAATCCGTTCGCGAGATATGGCAGTTTGGAGGTAAGAAACGCTTGAGAAACTCAAAATATTCGCAGTTCTGATGCTCGAAACGAATAACAAGAACGGCCTAGGGGAAAAGTGCGCATACCGTTGTAATCGGGCGCGTTTCTACTTTCAGATGCAACAGAAATTTTGCGAATTGGTTATTCCGTTCGCGAGATATGGCAGTTTGGAGGTAACTAACGCTTGAGGAACTCAAAATTTTCGCATTTTTGATGCTCGAAACGAATAACTAGTACGGCCTAGGGGAAAAGTGCGCATACCGTTGTAATCTGGCGAGTTTCTACTTTCAGAAGCAACAGAAATTTTGCGGATTGGTCAATCCGTTCGCGAGATATGGCAGTTTGGAGGTAAGAAACGCTTGAGAAACTCAAAATATTCGCAGTTCTGATGCTCGAAACGAATAACAAGAACGGCCTAGGGGAAAAGTGCGAATATCGCTGTAATCGGGCGAGTTTCTACTTTCAGATGCAACAGAAATTTTGCGAATTGGTTAATCCGTTCGCGAGATATGGCAGTTTGGAGGTAACTAACGCTTGAGAAACTCAAAATTTTCGCATTTTTGATGCTCAAAACGAATAACTAGTACGGCCTAGGGGAAAAGTGCGCATACCGTTGTAATCGGGCGAGTTTCTACTTTCAGAAGCAACAGAAATTTTGCGGATTGGTCAATCCGTTCGCGAGATATGGCAGTTTGGAGGTAAGAAACGCTTGAGAAACTCACAATATTCGCAGTTCTGATGCTCGAAACGAATAACAAGAACGGCCTAGGGGAAAAGTGCGCATACCGTTGTAATCGGGCGAGTTTCTACTTTCAGATGCAACAGAAATTTTGCGGATTGGTCGATCCGTTCGCGAGATATGGCAGTTTGGAGGTAAGAAACGCTTGAGAAACTCAAAATTTTCGCAGTTCTGATGCTCGAAACGAATAACAAGAACGGCCTAGGGGAAAAGTACGCATACCGTTGTAATCGGGCGAGTTTCTACTTTTAGATGCAACAGAAATTTTGCGGATTGGTCAATCCGTTCGCGAGATATGGCAGTTTGGAGGTAAGAAACGCTTGAGAAACTCAAAATTTTCGCAGTTCTAATGCTCGACACGAATAACTAGAACGGCCTAGGGGAAAAGTACGCATACCGTTGTAATCGGGCGAGTTTCTACTTTTAGATGCAACAGAAATTTTGCGGATTGGTCAATCCGTTCGCGAGGTATGGCAGTTTGGAGGTAAGAAACGCTTGAGAAACTCAAAATTTTCGCAGTTCTGATGCTCGAAATGAATAACTGGAACGGCCTAGGGGAAAACTACACCTCCCGTTGTAATCGGGCGAGTTTCTACTTTCAGATGCAACAGAAATTTTGCGGATTGATCAATCCGTTCGCGAGATATGGCAGTTTGGAGATAAGAAACTCTTGAGAAACTCAAAATTTTCGCAGTTCTGATGCTCGAAACGAATAACAAGAACGGCCTAGGGGAAAAGTACGCATACCGTTGTAATCGTGCGAGTTTCTACTTTTAGATGCAACAGAAATTTTGCGGATTGGTCAATCCGTTCGCGCGATGTGGCAGTTTGGAGGTAAGAAACGCTTGAGAAACTCAAAATTTTCGCAGTTCTAATGCTCGACACGAATAACTAGAACGGCCTAGGGAAAAAGTGCGCATACCGTTGTAATCGGGCGAGTTTCTACTTTCAGATGCAACAGAAATTTTGCGGATTGGTCAATCCGTTCGCGAGATATGGCAGTTTGGATGTAAGAAACGCTTGAGAAACTCAAAATTTTCGCAGTTCTGATGCTCGAAACGAATAACAAGAACGGCCTAGGGGAAAGGTACGCATACCGTTGTAATCGGGCGAGTTTCTACTTTCAGAAGCAACAGAAATTTTGCGGATTGGTCAATCCGTTCGCGAGATATGGCAGTTTGGAGGTAAGAAACGCTTGAGAAACTCAAAATATTCGCAGTTCTGATGCTCGAAACGAATAACAAGAACGGCCTAGGGGAAAAGTGCGCATACCGTTGTAATCGGGCGAGTTTCTACTTTCAGATGCAACAGAAATTTTGCGGATTGGACAATCCGTTCGCGAGATATGGCAGTTTGGAGGTAAGAAACGCTTGAGAAACTCAAAATTTTCGCATTTTTGATGCTCGAAACGAATAACTAGTACGGCCTAGGGGAAAAGTGCGCATACCGTTGTAATCTGGCGAGTTTCTACTTTCAGAAGCAACAGAAATTTTGCGGATTGGTCAATCCGTTCGCGAGATATGGCAGTTTGGAGGTAAGAAACGCTTGAGAAACTCAAAATATTCGCAGTTCTGATGCTCGAAACGAATAACAAGAACGGCCTAGGGGAAAAGTGCGAATATCGCTGTAATCGGGCGAGTTTCTACTTTCAGATGCAACAGAAATTTTGCGAATTGGTTAATCCGTTCGCGAGATATGGCAGTTTGGAGGTAACTAACGCTTGAGAAACTCAAAATTTTCGCATTTTTGATGCTCAAAACGAATAACTAGTACGGCCTAGGGGAAAAGTGCGCATACCGTTGTAATCGGGCGAGTTTCTACTTTCAGAAGCAACAGAAATTTTGCGGATTGGTCAATCCGTTCGCGAGATATGGCAGTTTGGAGGTAAGAAACGCTTGAGAAACTCACAATATTCGCAGTTCTGATGCTCGAAACGAATAACAAGAACGGCCTAGGGGAAAAGTGCGCATACCGTTGTAATCGGGCGAGTTTCTACTTTCAGATGCAACAGAAATTTTGCGGATTGGTCGATCCGTTCGCGAGATATGGCAGTTTGGAGGTAAGAAACGCTTGAGAAACTCAAAATTTTCGCAGTTCTGATGCTCGAAACGAATAACAAGAACGGCCTAGGGGAAAAGTACGCATACCGTTGTAATCGGGCGAGTTTCTACTTTTAGATGCAACAGAAATTTTGCGGATTGGTCAATCCGTTCGCGAGATATGGCAGTTTGGAGGTAAGAAACGCTTGAGAAACTCAAAATTTTCGCAGTTCTAATGCTCGACACGAATAACTAGAACGGCCTAGGGGAAAAGTACGCATACCGTTGTAATCGGGCGAGTTTCTACTTTTAGATGCAACAGAAATTTTGCGGATTGGTCAATCCGTTCGCGAGGTATGGCAGTTTGGAGGTAAGAAACGCTTGAGAAACTCAAAATTTTCGCAGTTCTGATGCTCGAAATGAATAACTGGAACGGCCTAGGGGAAAACTACACCTCCCGTTGTAATCGGGCGAGTTTCTACTTTCAGATGCAACAGAAATTTTGCGGATTGATCAATCCGTTCGCGAGATATGGCAGTTTGGAGATAAGAAACTCTTGAGAAACTCAAAATTTTCGCAGTTCTGATGCTCGAAACGAATAACAAGAACGGCCTAGGGGAAAAGTACGCATACCGTTGTAATCGTGCGAGTTTCTACTTTTAGATGCAACAGAAATTTTGCGGATTGGTCAATCCGTTCGCGCGATGTGGCAGTTTGGAGGTAAGAAACGCTTGAGAAACTCAAAATTTTCGCAGTTCTAATGCTCGACACGAATAACTAGAACGGCCTAGGGAAAAAGTGCGCATACCGTTGTAATCGGGCGAGTTTCTACTTTCAGATGCAACAGAAATTTTGCGGATTGGTCAATCCGTTCGCGAGATATGGCAGTTTGGATGTAAGAAACGCTTGAGAAACTCAAAATTTTCGCAGTTCTGATGCTCGAAACGAATAACAAGAACGGCCTAGGGGAAAGGTACGCATACCGTTGTAATCGGGCGAGTTTCTACTTTCAGAAGCAACAGAAATTTTGCGGATTGGTCAATCCGTTCGCGAGATATGGCAGTTTGGAGGTAAGAAACGCTTGAGAAACTCAAAATATTCGCAGTTCTGATGCTCGAAACGAATAACAAGAACGGCCTAGGGGAAAAGTGCGCATACCGTTGTAATCGGGCGAGTTTCTACTTTCAGATGCAACAGAAATTTTGCGGATTGGACAATCCGTTCGCGAGATATGGCAGTTTGGAGGTAAGAAACGCTTGAGAAACTCAAAATTTTCGCATTTCTGATGCTCGAAACGAATAACTAGTACGGCCTAGGGGAAAAGTGCGCATACCGTTATAATCGGGCGAGTTTGTACTTTCAGAAGCAATAGAAATTTTGCGGATTGGTCAATCCGTTCGCTAGATATGGCAGTTTGGAGGTAAGAAACGCTTGAGAAACTCAAAATTTTCGCAGTTCTGATGCTCGAAACGAATAACTAGAAAGGCCTAGGGGAAAACTACACCTACCGTTGTAATCGGGCGAGTTTCTACTTTCAGATGCAACAGAAATTTTGCGGATTGGTCAATCCGTTCGCGAGATATGGCAGTTTGGAGGTAAGAAACGCTTGAGAAACTCAAAATATTCGCAGTTCTGATGCTCGAAACGAATAACAAGAACGGCCTAGGGGAAAAGTGCGCATACCGTTGTAATCGGGCGCGTTTCTACTTTCAGATGCAACAGAAATTTTGCGAATTGGTTAATCCGTTCGCGAGATATGGCAGTTTGGAGGTAACTAACGCTTGAGGAACTCAAAATTTTCGCATTTTTGATGCTCGAAACGAATAACTAGTACGGCCTAGGGGAAAAGTGCGCATACCGTTGTAATCTGGCGAGTTTCTACTTTCAGAAGCAACAGAAATTTTGCGGATTGGTCAATCCGTTCGCGAGATATGGCAGTTTGGAGGTAAGAAACGCTTGAGAAACTCAAAATATTCGCAGTTCTGATGCTCGAAACGAATAACAAGAACGGCCTAGGGGAAAAGTGCGAATATCGCTGTAATCGGGCGAGTTTCTACTTTCAGATGCAACAGAAATTTTGCGAATTGGTTAATCCGTTCGCGAGATATGGCAGTTTGGAGGTAACTAACGCTTGAGAAACTCAAAATTTTCGCATTTTTGATGCTCAAAACGAATAACTAGTACGGCCTAGGGGAAAAGTGCGCATACCGTTGTAATCGGGCGAGTTTCTACTTTCAGAAGCAACAGAAATTTTGCGGATTGGTCAATCCGTTCGCGAGATATGGCAGTTTGGAGGTAAGAAACGCTTGAGAAACTCACAATATTCGCAGTTCTGATGCTCGAAACGAATAACAAGAACGGCCTAGGGGAAAAGTGCGCATACCGTTGTAATCGGGCGAGTTTCTACTTTCAGATGCAACAGAAATTTTGCGGATTGGTCGATCCGTTCGCGAGATATGGCAGTTTGGAGGTAAGAAACGCTTGAGAAACTCAAAATTTTCGCAGTTCTGATGCTCGAAACGAATAACAAGAACGGCCTAGGGGAAAAGTACGCATACCGTTGTAATCGGGCGAGTTTCTACTTTTAGATGCAACAGAAATTTTGCGGATTGGTCAATCCGTTCGCGAGATATGGCAGTTTGGAGGTAAGAAACGCTTGAGAAACTCAAAATTTTCGCAGTTCTAATGCTCGACACGAATAACTAGAACGGCCTAGGGGAAAAGTACGCATACCGTTGTAATCGGGCGAGTTTCTACTTTTAGATGCAACAGAAATTTTGCGGATTGGTCAATCCGTTCGCGAGGTATGGCAGTTTGGAGGTAAGAAACGCTTGAGAAACTCAAAATTTTCGCAGTTCTGATGCTCGAAATGAATAACTGGAACGGCCTAGGGGAAAACTACACCTCCCTTTGTAATCGGGCGAGTTTCTACTTTCAGATGCAACAGAAATTTTGCGGATTGATCAATCCGTTCGCGAGATATGGCAGTTTGGAGATAAGAAACTCTTGAGAAACTCAAAATTTTCGCAGTTCTGATGCTCGAAACGAATAACAAGAACGGCCTAGGGGAAAAGTACGCATACCGTTGTAATCGTGCGAGTTTCTACTTTTAGATGCAACAGAAATTTTGCGGATTGGTCAATCCGTTCGCGCGATGTGGCAGTTTGGAGGTAAGAAACGCTTGAGAAACTCAAAATTTTCGCAGTTCTAATGCTCGACACGAATAACTAGAACGGCCTAGGGAAAAAGTGCGCATACCGTTGTAATCGGGCGAGTTTCTACTTTCAGATGCAACAGAAATTTTGCGGATTGGTCAATCCGTTCGCGAGATATGGCAGTTTGGAGGTAAGAAACGCTTGAGAAACTCAAAATATTCGCAGTTCTGATGCTCGAAACGAATAACAAGAACGGCCTAGGGGAAAAGTGCGCATACCGTTGTAATCGGGCGCGTTTCTACTTTCAGATGCAACAGAAATTTTGCGAATTGGTTAATCCGTTCGCGAGATATGGCAGTTTGGAGGTAACTAACGCTTGAGGAACTCAAAATTTTCGCATTTTTGATGCTCGAAACGAATAACTAGTACGGCCTAGGGAAAAAGTGCGCATACCGTTGTAATCGGGCGAGTTTCTACTTTCAGAAGCAACAGAAATTTTGCGGATTGGTCAATCCGTTCGCGAGATATGGCAGTTTGGAGGTAACAAACGCTTGAGAAACTCAAAATTTTCGCAGTTCTAATGCTCGACACGAATAACTAGAACGGCCTAGGGGAAAAGTGCGCATACCGTTGTAATCGGGCGAGTTTCTACTTTCAGATGCAACAGAAATTTTGCGGATTGGTCAATCCGTTCGCGAGATATGGCAGTTTGGAGGTAAGAAACGCTTGAGAAACTCAAAATTTTCGCAGTTCTGATGCTCGAAACGAATAACTAGAAAGGCCTAGGGGAAAACTACACCTACCGTTGTAATCGGGCGAGTTTCTACTTTCAGATGCAACAGAAATTTTGCGGATTGGTCAATCCGTTCGCGAGATATGGCAGTTTGGAGGTAAGAAACGCTTGAGAAACTCAAAATATTCGCAGTTCTGATGCTCGAAACGAATAACAAGAACGGCCTAGGGGAAAAGTGCGCATACCGTTATAATCGTGCGAGTTTCTACTTTTAGATGCAACAGAAATTTTGCGGATTGGTCAATCCGTTCGCGAGATGTGGCAGTTTGGAGGTAAGAAACGCTTGAGAAACTCAAAATTTTCGCAGTTCTAATGCTCGACACGAATAACTAGAACGGCCTAGGGAAAAAGTGCGCATACCGTTGTAATCGGGCGAGTTTCTACTTTCAGATGCAACAGAAATTTTGCGGATTGGTCAATCCGTTCGCGAGATATGGCAGTTTGGATGTAAGAAACGCTTGAGAAACTCAAAATTTTCGCAGTTCTGATGCTCGAAACGAATAACAAGAACGGCCTAGGGGAAAAGTACGCATACCGTTGTAATCGGGCGAGTTTCTACTTTCAGAAGCAACAGAAATTTTGCGGATTGGTCAATCCGTTCGCGAGATATGGCAGTTTGGATGTAAGAAACGCTTGAGAAACTCAAAATATTCGCAGTTCTGATGCTCGAAACGAATAACAAGAACGGCCTAGGGGAAAAGTGCGCATACCGTTGTAATCGGGCGAGTTTCTACTTTCAGATGCAACAGAAATTTTGCGGATTGGTCAATCCGTTCGCGAGATATGGCAGTTTGGAGGTAAGAAACGCTTGAGAAACTCAAAATTTTCGCAGTTCTGATACTCGAAACGAATAACAAGAACGGCCTAGGGGAAAAGTACGCATACCGTTGTAATCGGGCGAGTTTCTACTTTTAGATGCAACAGAAATTTTGCGGATTGGTCAATCCGTTCGCGAGATATGGCAGTTTGGAGGTAAGAAACGCTTGAGAAACTCAAAATATTCGCAGTTCTGATGCTCGAAACGAATAACAAGAACGGCCTAGGGGAAAAGTGCGCATACCGTTGTAATCGTGCGAGTTTCTACTTTTAGATGCAACAGAAATTTTGCGGATTGGTCAATCCGTTCGCGAGGTATGGCAGTTTGGAGGTAAGAAACGCTTGAGAAACTCAAAATTTTCGCAGTTCTGATGCTCGAAATGAATAACTGGAACGGCCTAGGGGAAAACTACACCTCCCTTTGTAATCGGGCGAGTTTCTACTTTCAGATGCAACAGAAATTTTGCGGATTGATCAATCCGTTCGCGAGATATGGCAGTTTGGAGATAAGAAACTCTTGAGAAACTCAAAATTTTCGCAGTTCTGATGCTCGAAACGAATAACAAGAACGGCCTAGGGGAAAAGTACGCATACCGTTGTAATCGTGCGAGTTTCTACTTTTAGATGCAACAGAAATTTTGCGGATTGGTCAATCCGTTCGCGCGATGTGGCAGTTTGGAGGTAAGAAACGCTTGAGAAACTCAAAATTTTCGCAGTTCTAATGCTCGACACGAATAACTAGAACGGCCTAGGGAAAAAGTGCGCATACCGTTGTAATCGGGCGAGTTTCTACTTTCAGATGCAACAGAAATTTTGCGGATTGGTCAATCCGTTCGCGAGATATGGCAGTTTGGAGGTAAGAAACGCTTGAGAAACTCAAAATATTCGCAGTTCTGATGCTCGAAACGAATAACAAGAACGGCCTAGGGGAAAAGTGCGCATACCGTTGTAATCGGGCGCGTTTCTACTTTCAGATGCAACAGAAATTTTGCGAATTGGTTAATCCGTTCGCGAGATATGGCAGTTTGGAGGTAACTAACGCTTGAGGAACTCAAAATTTTCGCATTTTTGATGCTCGAAACGAATAACTAGTACGGCCTAGGGAAAAAGTGCGCATACCGTTGTAATCGGGCGAGTTTCTACTTTCAGAAGCAACAGAAATTTTGCGGATTGGTCAATCCGTTCGCGAGATATGGCAGTTTGGAGGTAACAAACGCTTGAGAAACTCAAAATTTTCGCAGTTCTAATGCTCGACACGAATAACTAGAACGGCCTAGGGGAAAAGTG
Source organism: Ptiloglossa arizonensis (assembly GCF_051014685.1). Taxonomy (NCBI): domain Eukaryota; kingdom Metazoa; phylum Arthropoda; class Insecta; order Hymenoptera; family Colletidae; genus Ptiloglossa; species Ptiloglossa arizonensis. Next base: position 420,617 of record NW_027478767.1, on the reverse strand, counting down.
CGCATACCGTTGTAATCGGGCGAGTTTCTACTTTCAGATGCAACAGAAATTTTGCGGATTGGTCAATCCGTTCGCGAGATATGGCAGTTTGGAGGTAAGAAACGCTTGAGAAACTCAAAATTTTCGCAGTTCTGATGCTCGAAACGAATAACTAGAAAGGCCTAGGGGAAAACTACACCTACCGTTGTAATCGGGCGAGTTTCTACTTTCAGATGCAACAGAAATTTTGCGGATTGGTCAATCCGTTCGCGAGATATGGCAGTTTGGAGGTAAGAAACGCTTGAGAAACTCAAAATATTCGCAGTTCTGATGCTCGAAACGAATAACAAGAACGGCCTAGGGGAAAAGTGCGCATACCGTTATAATCGTGCGAGTTTCTACTTTTAGATGCAACAGAAATTTTGCGGATTGGTCAATCCGTTCGCGAGATGTGGCAGTTTGGAGGTAAGAAACGCTTGAGAAACTCAAAATTTTCGCAGTTCTAATGCTCGACACGAATAACTAGAACGGCCTAGGGAAAAAGTGCGCATACCGTTGTAATCGGGCGAGTTTCTACTTTCAGATGCAACAGAAATTTTGCGGATTGGTCAATCCGTTCGCGAGATATGGCAGTTTGGATGTAAGAAACGCTTGAGAAACTCAAAATTTTCGCAGTTCTGATGCTCGAAACGAATAACAAGAACGGCCTAGGGGAAAAGTACGCATACCGTTGTAATCGGGCGAGTTTCTACTTTCAGAAGCAACAGAAATTTTGCGGATTGGTCAATCCGTTCGCGAGATATGGCAGTTTGGATGTAAGAAACGCTTGAGAAACTCAAAATATTCGCAGTTCTGATGCTCGAAACGAATAACAAGAACGGCCTAGGGGAAAAGTGCGCATACCGTTGTAATCGGGCGAGTTTCTACTTTCAGATGCAACAGAAATTTTGCGGATTGGTCAATCCGTTCGCGAGATATGGCAGTTTGGAGGTAAGAAACGCTTGAGAAACTCAAAATTTTCGCAGTTCTGATACTCGAAACGAATAACAAGAACGGCCTAGGGGAAAAGTACGCATACCGTTGTAATCGGGCGAGTTTCTACTTTTAGATGCAACAGAAATTTTGCGGATTGGTCAATCCGTTCGCGAGATATGGCAGTTTGGAGGTAAGAAACGCTTGAGAAACTCAAAATATTCGCAGTTCTGATGCTCGAAACGAATAACAAGAACGGCCTAGGGGAAAAGTGCGCATACCGTTGTAATCGTGCGAGTTTCTACTTTTAGATGCAACAGAAATTTTGCGGATTGGTCAATCCGTTCGCGAGATGTGGCAGTTTGGAGGTAAGAAACGCTTGAGAAACTCAAAATTTTCGCAGTTCTAATGCTCGACACGAATAACTAGAACGGCCTAGGGAAAAAGTGCGCATACCGTTGTAATCGGGCGAGTTTCTACTTTCAGATGCAACAGAAATTTTGCGGATTGGTCAATCCGTTCGCGGGATATGGCAGTTTGGATGTAAGAAACGCTTGAGAAACTCAAAATTTTCGCAGTTCTGATGCTCGAAACGAATAACAAGAACGGCCTAGGGGAAAAGTACGCATACCGTTGTAATCGGGCGAGTTTCTACTTTCAGAAGCAACAGAAATTTTGCGGATTGGTCAATCCGTTCGCGAGATATGGCAGTTTGGAGGTAAGAAACGCTTGAGAAACTCAAAATATTCGCAGTTCTGATACTCGAAACGAATAACAAGAACGGCCTAGGGGAAAAGTACGCATACCGTTGTAATCGGGCGAGTTTCTACTTTTAGATGCAACAGAAATTTTGCGGATTGGTCAATCCGTTCGCGAGATATGGCAGTTTGGAGGTAAGAAACGCTTGAGAAACTCAAAATATTCGCACTTCTGATGCTCGAAACGAATAACAAGAACGGCCTAGGGGAAAAGTGCGCATACCGTTGTAATCGGGCGAGTTTCTACTTTCAGATGCAACAGAAATTTTGCGGATTGGTCAATCCGTTCGCGAGATATGGCAGTTTGGAGGTAAGAAACGCTTGAGAAACTCAAAATTTTCGCAGTTCTGATACTCGAAACGAATAACAAGAACGGCCTAGGGGAAAAGTACGCATACCGTTGTAATCGGGCGAGTTTCTACTTTTAGATGCAACAGAAATTTTGCGGATTGGTCAATCCGTTCGCGAGATATGGCAGTTTGGAGGTAAGAAACGCTTGAGAAACTCAAAATTTTCGCAGTTCTAATGCTCGACACGAATAACTAGAACGGCCTAGGGGAAAAGTGCGCATACCGTTGTAATCGGGCGAGTTCCTACTTTCAGATGCAACAGAAATTTTGCGGATTGGTCAATCCGTTCGCGAGATATGGCAGTTTGGAGGTAAGAAACGCTTGAGAAACTCAAAATTTTCGCAGTTCTGATGCTCGAAACGAATAACTAGAAAGGCCTAGGGGAAAACTACACCTACCGTTGTAATCGGGCGAGTTTCTACTTTCAGATGCAACAGAAATTTTGCGGATTGGTCAATCCGTTCGCGAGATATGGCAGTTTGGAGGTAAGAAACGCTTGAGAAACTCAAAATATTCGCAGTTCTGATGCTCGAAACGAATAACAAGAACGGCCTAGGGGAAAAGTGCGCATACCGTTGTAATCGGGCGAGTTTCTACTTTCAGATGCAACAGAAATTTTGCGAATTGGTTAATCCGTTCGCGAGATATGGCAGTTTGGAGGTAAGAAACGCTTGAGAAACTCAAAATTTTCGCAGTTCTGATGCTCGAAACGAATAACTAGAAAGGCCTAGGGGAAAACTACACCTACCGTTGTAATCGGGCGAGTTTCTACTTTCAGATGCAACAGAAATTTTGCGGATTGGTCAATCCGTTCGCGAGATATGGCAGTTTGGAGGTAAGAAACGCTTGAGAAACTCAAAATATTCGCAGTTCTGATGCTCGAAACGAATAACAAGAACGGCCTAGGGGAAAAGTGCGCATACCGTTGTAATCGGGCGAGTTTCTACTTTCAGATGCAACAGAAATTTTGCGAATTGGTTAATCCGTTCGCGAGATATGGCAGTTTGGAGGTAACTAACGCTTGAGAAACTCAAAATTTTCGCATTTTTGATGCTCGAAACGAATAACTAGTACGGCCTAGGGAAAAAGTGCGCATACCGTTGTAATCGGGCGAGTTTCTACTTTCAGAAGCAACAGAAATTTTGCGGATTGGTCAATCCGTTCGCGAGATATGGCAGTTTGGAGGTAACAAACGCTTGAGAAACTCAAAATTTTCGCAGTTCTGATGCTCGAAACGAATAACAAGAACGGCCTAGGGGAAAAGTGCGCATACCGTTGTAATCGGGCGAGTTTCTACTTTCAGATGCAACAGAAATTTTGCGGATTGATCAATCCGTTCGCGAGATATTGCAGTTTGGAGATAAGAAACGCTTGAGAAACTCAAAATTTTCGCAGTTCTGATGCTCGAAACGAATAACAAGAACGGCCTAGGGGAAAAGTACGCATACCGTTGTAATCGGGCGAGTTTCTACTTTTAGATGCAACAGAAATTTTGGGGATTGGTCAATCCGTTCGCGAGATATGGCAGTTTGGAGGTAAGAAACGCTTGAGAAACTCAAAATTTTCGCAGTTCTAATGCTCGACACGAATAACTAGAACGGCCTAGGGAAAAAGTGCGCATACCGTTGTAATCGGGCGAGTTTCTACTTTCAGATGCAACAGAAATTTTGCGGATTGGTCAATCCGTTCGCGAGATATGGCAGTTTGGATGTAAGAAACGCTTGAGAAACTCAAAATTTTCGCAGTTCTGATGCTCGAAACGAATAACAAGAACGGCCTAGGGGAAAAGTACGCATACCGTTGTAATCGGGCGAGTTTCTACTTTCAGAAGCAACAGAAATTTTGCGGATTGGTCAATCCGTTCGCGAGATATGGCAGTTTGGAGGTAAGAAACGCTTGAGAAACTCAAAATATTCGCAGTTCTGATGCTCGAAACGAATAACAAGAACGGCCTAGGGGAAAAGTGCGCATACCGTTGTAATCGGGCGAGTTTCTACTTTCAGATGCAACAGAAGTTTTGCGGATTGGTCAATCCGTTCGCGAGATATGGCAGTTTGGAGGTAAGAAACGCTTGAGAAACTCAAAATTTTCGCAGTTCTGATACTCGAAACGAATAACAAGAACGGCCTAGGGGAAAAGTACGCATACCGTTGTAATCGGGCGAGTTTCTACTTTTAGATGCAACAGAAATTTTGCGGATTGGTCAATCCGTTCGCGAGATATGGCAGTTTGGAGGTAAGAAACGCTTGAGAAACTCAAAATATTCGCAGTTCTGATGCTCGAAACGAATAACAAGAACGGCCTAGGGGAAAAGTGCGCATACCGTTGTAATCGTGCGAGTTTCTACTTTTAGATGCAACAGAAATTTTGCGGATTGGTCAATCCGTTCGCGAGATGTGGCAGTTTGGAGGTAAGAAACGCTTGAGAAACTCAAAATTTTCGCAGTTCTAATGCTCGACACGAATAACTAGAACGGCCTAGGGAAAAAGTGCGCATACCGTTGTAATCGGGCGAGTTTCTACTTTCAGATGCAACAGAAATTTTGCGGATTGGTCAATCCGTTCGCGAGATATGGCAGTTTGGATGTAAGAAACGCTTGAGAAACTCAAAATTTTCGCAGTTCTGATGCTCGAAACGAATAACAAGAACGGCCTAGGGGAAAAGTACGCATACCGTTGTAATCGGGCGAGTTTCTACTTTCAGAAGCAACAGAAATTTTGCGGATTGGTCAATCCGTTCGCGAGATATGGCAGTTTGGAGGTAAGAAACGCTTGAGAAACTCAAAATATTCGCAGTTCTGATGCTCGAAACGAATAACAAGAACGGCCTAGGGGAAAAGTGCGCATACCGTTGTAATCGGGCGAGTTTCTACTTTCAGATGCAACAGAAATTTTGCGGATTGGTCAATCCGTTCGCGAGATATGGCAGATTGGAGGTAAGAAACGCTTGAGAAACTCAAAATTTTCGCAGTTCTGATACTCGAAACGAATAACAAGAACGGCCTAGGGGAAAAGTACGCATACCGTTGTAATCGGGCGAGTTTCTACTTTTAGATGCAACAGAAATTTTGCGGATTGGTCAATCCGTTCGCGAGATATGGCAGTTTGGAGGTAAGAAACGCTTGAGAAACTCAAAATTTTCGCAGTTCTAATGCTCGACACGAATAACTAGAACGGCCTAGGGGAAAAGTGCGCATACCGTTGTAATCGGGCGAGTTCCTACTTTCAGATGCAACAGAAATTTTGCGGATTGGTCAATCCGTTCGCGAGATATGGCAGTTTGGAGGTAAGAAACGCTTGAGAAACTCAAAATTTTCGCAGTTCTGATGCTCGAAACGAATAACTAGAAAGGCCTAGGGGAAAACTACACCTACCGTTGTAATCGGGCGAGTTTCTACTTTCAGATGCAACAGAAATTTTGCGGATTGGTCAATCCGTTCGCGAGATATGGCAGTTTGGAGGTAAGAAACGCTTGAGAAACTCAAAATATTCGCAGTTCTGATGCTCGAAACGAATAACAAGAACGGCCTAGGGGAAAAGTGCGCATACCGTTGTAATCGGGCGAGTTTCTACTTTCAGATGCAACAGAAATTTTGCGAATTGGTTAATCCGTTCGCGAGATATGGCAGTTTGGAGGTAACTAACGCTTGAGAAACTCAAAATTTTCGCATTTTTGATGCTCGAAACGAATAACTAGTACGGCCTAGGGAAAAAGTGCGCATACCGTTGTAATCGGGCGAGTTTCTACTTTCAGAAGCAACAGAAATTTTGCGGATTGGTCAATCCGTTCGCGAGATATGGCAGTTTGGAGGTAACAAACGCTTGAGAAACTCAAAATTTTCCCAGTTCTGATGCTCGAAACGAATAACAAGAACGGCCTAGGGGAAAAGTGCGCATACCGTTGTAATCGGGCGAGTTTCTACTTTCAGATGCAACAGAAATTTTGCGGATTGATCAATCCGTTCGCGAGATATTGCAGTTTGGAGATAAGAAACGCTTGAGAAACTCAAAATTTTCGCAGTTCTGATGCTCGAAACGAATAACAAGAACGGCCTAGGGGAAAAGTACGCATACCGTTGTAATCGGGCGAGTTTCTACTTTTAGATGCAACAGATATTTTGCGGATTGGTCAATCCGTTCGCGAGATATGGCAGTTTGGAGGTAAGAAACGCTTGAGAAACTCAAAATTTTCGCAGTTCTAATGCTCGACACGAATAACTAGAACGGCCTAGGGGAAAAGTGCGCATACCCTTGTAATCGGGCGAGTTTCTACTTTCAGATGCAACAGAAATTTTGCGGATTGGTCAATCCGTTCGCGAGATATGGCAGTTTGGAGGTAAGAAGCGCTTGAGAAACTCAAAATTTTCGCAGTTCTAATGCTCGACACGAATAACTAGAACGGCCTAGGGAAAAGTGCGCATACCCTTGTAATCGGGCGAGTTTCTACTTTCAGATGCAACAGAAATTTTGCGGATTGGTCAATCCGTTCGCGAGATATGGCAGTTTGGAGGTAAGAAACGCTTGAGAAACTCAAAATTTTCGCAGTTCTGATGCTCGAAACGAATAACTAGAAAGGCCTAGGGGAAAACTACACCTACCGTTGTAATCGGCGAGTTTCTACTTTCAGATGCAACAGAAATTTTGCGGATTGGTCAATCCGTTCGCGAGATATGGCAGTTTGGAGGTAAGAAACGCTTGAGAAACTCAAAATATTCGCAGTTCTGATGCTCGAAACGAATAACAAGAACGGCCTAGGGGAAAAGTGCGCATACCGTTGTAATCGGGCGAGTTTCTACTTTCAGATGCAACAGAAATTTTGCGGATTGGTCAATCCGTTCGCGAGATATTGCAGTTTGGATGTAAGAAACGCTTGAGAAACTCAAAATTTTCGCAGTTCTGATGCTCGAAACGAATAACAAGAACGGCCTAGGGGAAAAGTGCGCATACCGTTGTAATCGGGCGAGTTTCTACTTTCAGATGCAACAGAAATTTTGCGGATTGGTCAATCCGTTCGCGAGATATTGCAGTTTGGATGTAAGAAACGCTTGAGAAACTCAAAATTTTCGCAGTTCTGATGCTCGAAACGAATAACTAGAACCGCCTAGGGGAAAAGTGCGCATACCGTTGTAATCGGGCGAGTTTCTACTTTCAGATGCAACAGAAATTTTGCGGATTGATCAATCCGTTCGCGAGATATGGCAGTTTGGAGATAAGAAACGCTTGAGAAACTCAAAATTTTCGCATTTCTGATGCTCGATACGAATAACTAGAACGGCCTAGGGGAAAACTACACCTACCGTTGTAATCGGGCGAGTTTCTACTTTCAGATGCAACAGAAATTTTGCGGATTGGTCAATCCGTTCGCGAGATATGGCAGTTTGGAGGCAAGAAACGTTTGAGAAACTCAAAATTTGCGCAGTTCTGATGCTCGAAACGAATAACAAGAACGGCCTAGGGGAAAAGTGCGCATACCGTTGTAATCGGGCGAGTTTCTACTTTCAGATGCAACAGAAATTTTGCGGATTGATCAATCCGTTCGTGAGATATGGCAGTTTGGAGATAAGAAACGCTTGAGAAACTCAAAATTTTCGCATTTCTGATGCTCGAAACGAATAACTAGTACGGCCTAGGGGAAAAGTGCGCATACCGTTATAATCGGGCGAGTTTGTACTTTCAGCAGCAATAGAAATTTTGCGGATTGGTCAATCCGTTCGCTAGATATGGCAGTTTGGAGGCAAGAAACGCTTGAGAAACTCAAAATTTTCGCAGTTCTGATGCTCGAAACGAATAACAAGAACGGCCTAGGGGAAAAGTGCGCATACCGTTGTAATCGGGCGAGTTTCTACTTTCAGATGCAACAGAAATTTTGCGGATTGGTCAATCCGTTCGCGAGATATTGCAGTTTGGATGTAAGAAACGCTTGAGAAACTCAAAATTTTCGCAGTTCTGATGCTCGAAACGAATAACTAGAACCGCCTAGGGGAAAAGTGCGCATACCGTTGTAATCGGGCGAGTTTCTACTTTCAGATGCAACAGAAATTTTGCGGATTGATCAATCCGTTCGCGAGATATGGCAGTTTGGAGATAAGAAACGCTTGAGAAACTCAAAATTTTCGCATTTCTGATGCTCGATACGAATAACTAGAACGGCCTAGGGGAAAACTACACCTACCGTTGTAATCGGGCGAGTTTCTACTTTCAGATGCAACAGAAATTTTGCGGATTGGTCAATCCGTTCGCGAGATATGGCAGTTTGGAGGCAAGAAACGTTTGAGAAACTCAAAATTTGCGCAGTTCTGATGCTCGAAACGAATAACAAGAACGGCCTAGGGGAAAAGTGCGCATACCGTTGTAATCGGGCGAGTTTCTACTTTCAGATGCAACAGAAATTTTGCGGATTGATCAATCCGTTCGTGAGATATGGCAGTTTGGAGATAAGAAACGCTTGAGAAACTCAAAATTTTCGCATTTCTGATGCTCGAAACGAATAACTAGTACGGCCTAGGGGAAAAGTGCGCATACCGTTATAATCGGGCGAGTTTGTACTTTCAGCAGCAATAGAAATTTTGCGGATTGGTCAATCCGTTCGCTAGATATGGCAGTTTGGAGGTAAGAAACGCTTGAGAAACTCAAAATTTTCGCAGTTCTGATGCTCGAAACGAATAACTAGAAAGGCCTAGGGGAAAACTACACCTACCGTTGTAATCGGGCGAGTTTCTACTTTCAGATGCAACAGAAATTTTGCGGATTGGTCAATCCGTTCGCGAGATATGGCAGTTTGGAGGTAAGAAACGCTTGAGAAACTCAAAATATTCGCAGTTCTGATGCTCGAAACGAATAACAAGAACGGCCTAGGGGAAAAGTGCGCATACCGTTGTAATCGGGCGCGTTTCTACTTTCAGATGCAACAGAAATTTTGCGAATTGGTTAATCCGTTCGCGAGATATGGCAGTTTGGAGGTAACTAACGCTTGAGGAACTCAAAATTTTCGCATTTTTGATGCTCGAAACGAATAACTAGTACGGCCTAGGGGAAAAGTGCGCATACCGTTGTAATCTGGCGAGTTTCTACTTTCAGAAGCAATAGAAATTTTGCGGATTGGTCAATCCGTTCGCGAGATATGGCAGTTTGGAGGTAAGAAACGCTTGAGAAACTCAAAATTTTCGCAGTTCTAATGCTCGACACGAATAACTAGAACGGCCTAGGGGAAAAGTGCGCATACCGTTGTAATCGGGCGAGTTTCTACTTTCAGATGCAACAGAAATTTTGCGAATTGGTTAATCCGTTCGCGAGATATGGCAGTTTGGAGGTAACTAACGCTTGAGAAACTCAAAATTTTCGCAGTTCTGATGCTCGAAACGAATAACTAGAACCGCCTAGGGGAAAAGTGCGCATACCGTTGTAATCGGGCGAGTTTCTACTTTCAGATGCAACAGAAATTTTGCGGATTGGTCAATCCGTTCGCGAGATATGGCAGTTTGGAGGTAAGAAACGCTTGAGAAACTCAAAATTTTGGCAGTTCTGATGCTCGAAACGAATAACAAGAACGGCCTAGGGGAAAAGTACGCATACCGTTGTAATCGGGCGAGTTTCTACTTTTAGATGCAACAGAAATTTTGCGGATTGGTCAATCCGTTCGCGAGATATGGCAGTTTGGAGGTAAGAAACGCTTCAGAAACTCAAAATTTTCGCAGTTCTGAGGCTCGACACGAATAACTAGAACCGCCTAGGGGAAAGGTGCGCATACCGTTGTAATCGGGCGAGTTTCTACTTTCAGATGCAACAGAAATTTTGCGGATTGGTCAATCCGTTCGCGAGATATGGCAGTTTGGAGGTAAGAAACGCTTGAGAAACTCAAAATTTTCGCAGTTCTGATGCTCGAAACGAATAACTAGAAAGGCCTAGGGGAAAACTACACCTACCGTTGTAATCGGGCGAGTTTCTACTTTCAGATGCAACAGAAATTTGCGGATTGGTCAATCCGTTCGCGAGATATGGCAGTTTGGAGGTAAGAAACGCTTGAGAAACTCAAAATATTCGCAGTTCTGACACTCGAAACGAATAACAAGAACGGCCTAGGGGAAAAGTGCGCATACCGTTGTAATCGGGCGAGTTTCTACTTTCAGATGCAACAGAAATTTTGCGGATTGGTCAATCCGTTCGCGAGATATGGCAGTTTGGAGGTAAGAAACGCTTGAGAAACTCAAAATTTTCGCAGTTCTGATGCTCGAAACGAATAACAAGAACGGCCTAGGGGAAAAGTACGCATACCGTTGTAATCGGGCGAGTTTCTACTTTTAGATGCAACAGAAATTATGCGGATTGGTCAATCCGTTTGCGAGATATGGCAGTTTGGAGGTAAGAAACGCTTGAGAAACTCAAAATTTTCGCAGTTCTAATGCTCGACACGAATAACTAGAACGACCTAGGGGAAAAGTGCGCATACCGTTGTAATCGGGCGAGTTTCTACTTTCAGATGCAACAGAAATTTTGCGGATTGGTCAATCCGTTCGCGAGATATGGCAGTTTGGAGGTAAGAAACGCTTGAGAAACTCAAAATTTTCGCAGTTCTGATGCTCGAAACGAATAACTAGAAAGGCCTAGGGGAAAACTACACCTACCGTTGTAATCGGGCGAGTTTCTACTTTCAGATGCATCAGAAATTTTGCGGATTGGTCAATCCGTTCGCGAGATATGGCAGTTTGGAGGTATGAAACGCTTGAGAAACTCAAAATATTCGCAGTTCTGATGCTCGAAACGAATAACAAGAACGGCCTAGGGGAAAAGTACGCATACCGTTGTAATCGGGCGAGTTTCTACTTTCAGATGCAACGGAAATTTTGCGGATTGGTTAATCCGTTCGCGAGATATGGCAGTTTGGAGGTAAGAAACGCTTGAGAAACTCAAAATTTTCGCATTTTTGATGCTCGACACGAATAACTAGAACGGCCTAGGGGAAAAGTGCGCATACCGCTGTAATCGGGCGAGTGTCTACTTTTAGATGCAACAGAAATTTTGCGGATTGGTCAATCCGTTCGCGAGATGTGGCAGTTTGGAGATAAGAAACGCTTGAGAAACTCAAAATTTTCGCAGTTCTAATGCTCGACACGAATAACTAGAACGGCCTAGGGGAAAAGTGCGCATACCGTTGTAATCGGGCGAGTTTCTACTTTCAGAAGCAACAGAAATTTTGCGGATTGGTCAATCCGTTCGCGAGATATGGCAGTTTGGAGGTAAGAAACGCTTGAGAAACTCAAAATTTTCGCAGTTCTGATGCTCGAAACGAATAACAAGAACGGCCTAGGGGAAAAGTACGCATACCGTTGTAATCGGTCGAGTTTCTACTTTTAGATGCAACAGAAATTATGCGGATTGTTCAATCCGTTCGCGAGATATGGCAGTTTGGAGGTAAGAAACGCTTGAGAAACTCAAAATTTTCGCAGTTCTAATGCTCGACACGAATAACTAGAACGACCTAGGGGAAAAGTGCGCATACCGTTGTAATCGGGCGAGTTTCTACTTTCAGATGCAACAGAAATTTTGCGGATTGGTCAATCCGTTCGCGAGATATGGCAGTTTGGAGGTAAGAAACGCTTGAGAAACTCAAAATTTTCGCAGTTCTGATGCTCGAAACGAATAACTAGAAAGGCCTAGGGGAAAACTACACCTACCGTTGTAATCGGGCGAGTTTCTACTTTCAGATGCATCAGAAATTTTGCGGATTGGTCAATCCGTTCGCGAGATATGGCAGTTTGGAGGTAAGAAACGCTTGAGAAACTCAAAATTTTCGCAGTTCTAATGCTCGACACGAATAACTAGAACGGCCTAGGGGAAAAGTGCGCATACCGTTGTAATCGGGCGAGTTTCTACTTTCAGAAGCAACAGAAATTTTGCGGATTGGTCAATCCGTTCGCGAGATATGGCAGTTTGGAGGTAAGAAACGCTTGAGAAACTCAAAATTTTGGCAGTTCTGATGCTCGAAACGAATAACAAGAACGGCCTAGGGGAAAAGTGCGCATACCGTTGTAATCGGGCGAGTTTCTACTTTCAGATGCAACAGAAATTTTGCGGATTGGTCAATCCGTTCGCGAGATATGGCAGTTTGGAGGTAAGAAACGCTTGAGAAACTCAAAATTTTCGCAGTTCTGATGCTCGAAACGAATAACTAGAACCGCCTAGGGGAAAGGTGCGCATACCGTTGTAATCGGGCGAGTTTCTACTTTCAGATGCAACAGAAATTTTGCGGATTGGTCAATCCGTTCGCGAGATATGGCAGTTTGGAGGTAAGAAACGCTTGAGAAACTCAAAATTTTCGCAGTTCTGATGCTCGAAACGAATAACTAGAAAGGCCTAGGGGAAAACTACACCTACCGTTGTAATCGGGCGAGTTTCTACTTTCAGATGCAACAGAAATTTGCGGATTGGTCAATCCGTTCGCGAGATATGGCAGTTTGGAGGTAAGAAACGCTTGAGAAACTCAAAATTTTCGCAGTTCTAATGCTCGACACGAATAACTAGAACGTCCTAGGGGAAAAGTGCGCATACCGTTGTAATCGGGCGAGTTTCTACTTTCAGATGCAACAGAAATTTTGCGGATTGGTCAATCCGTTCGCGAGATATGGCAGTTTGGAGGTAAGAAACGCTTGAGAAACTCAAAATTTTCGCAGTTCTGATGCTCGACACGAATAACTAGAACGGCCTAGGGGAAAAGTGTGCATACCGTTGTAATCGGGCGTGTTTCTACTTTCAGAAGCAACAGAAATTTTGCGGATTGGTCAATCCGTTCGCGAGATATGGCAGTTTGGAGGTAAGAAACGCTTGAGAAACTCAAAATTTTCGCAGTTCTGATGCTCGAAACGAATAACAAGAACGGCCTAGGGGAGAAGTGCGCATACCGTTGTAATCGGGCGAGTTTCTACTTTCAGATGCATCGGCAATTTTGCGGATTGGTTAATCCGTTCGCGAGATATGGCAGTTTGGAGGTAAGAAACGCTTGAGAAACTCAAAATTTTCGCATTTTTGATGCTCGAAACGAATAACTAGAACGGCCTAGGGGAAAAGTGCGCAAACCGTTGTAATCGGGCGAGTTTCTACTTTTAGATGCAACAGAAATTTTGCGAATTGGTCAATCCGTTCGCGAGATATGGCAGTTTGGAGGTAAGAAACGCTTGAGAAACTCAAAATTTTCGCAGTTCTGATGCTCGAAACGAATAACAAGAACGGCCTAGGGGAGAAGTGCGCATACCGTTGTAATCGGGCGAGTTTCTACTTTCAGATGCAACGGAAATTTTGCGGATTGGTTAATCCGTTCGCGAGATATGGCAGTTTGGAGGTAAGAAACGCTTGAGAAACTCAAAATTTTCGCATTTTTGATGCTCGACACGAATAACTAGAACGGCCTAGGGGAAAAGTGCGCATACCGCTGTAATCGGGCGAGTTTCTACTTTCAGAAGCAACAGAAATTTTGCGGATTGGTGAATCCATTCGCGAGATATGGCAGTTTGGAGGTAAGAAACGCTTGAGAAACTCAAAATTTTCGCAGTTCTGATGCTCGACACGAATAACTAGAACGGCCTAGGGGAAAAGTGCGCATACCGTTGTAATCGGGCGAGTTTCTACTTTCAGAAGCAACAGAAATTTTGCGGATTGGTCAATCCGTTCGCGAGATATGGCAGTTTGGAGGTAAGAAACGCTTGAGAAACTCAAAATTTTCGCAGTTCTGATGCTCGAAACGAATAACAAGAACGGCCTAGGGGAGAAGTGCGCATACCGTTGTAATCGGGCGAGTTTCTACTTTCAGATGCATCGGAAATTTTGCGGATTGGTTAATCCGTTCGCGAGATATGGCAGTTTGGAGGTAAGAAACGCTTGAGAAACTCAAAATTTTCGCATTTTTGATGCTCGACACGAATAACTAGAACGGCCTAGGGGAAAAGTGCGCATACCGTTGTAATCGGGCGAGTTTCTACTTTCGGATGCAACAGAAATTTTGCGGATTGGTCAATCCGTTCGCGAGATATGGCAGTTTGGAGGTAAGAAACGCTTGAGAAACTCAAAATTTTCGCAGTTCTGATGCTCGACACGAATAACTAGAACGGCCTAGGGGAAAAGTGCGCATACCGCTGCAATCGGGCGAGTTTCTACTTTCAGAAGCAACAGAAATTTTGCGGATTGGTCAATCCATTCGCGAGATATGGCAGTTTGGAGGTAAGAAACGCTTGAGAAACTTAATAATTTTTGCAGTTCTGATGCTCGACACGAATAACTAGAACGGCCTAGGGGAAAAGTGCGCATACCGTTGTAATCGGGCGAGTTTCTACTTTCAGAAGCAACAGAAATTTTGCGGATTGGTCAATCCGTTCGCGAGATATGGCAGTTTGGAGGTAAGAAACGCTTGAGAAACTCAAAATTTTCGCAGTTCTGATGCTCGACACGAATAACTAGAACGCCCTAGGGGAAAAGTGCGCATACCGTTGTAATCGGGCGAGGTTCTACTTTCAGATGCAACAGAAATTTTGCGGATCGGTCAATCCGTTCGCGAGATATGGCAGTTTGGATGTAAGAAACGCTTGAGAAACTCAAAATTTTCGCAGTTCTGATGCTCGAAACGAATAACTAGAACGGCCTAGGGGAAAACTACAACTACCGTTGTAATCGGGCGAGTTTCCACTTTCAGATGCAACAGAAATTATGCGGATTGATCAATCCGTTCGCGAGATATGGCAGTTTGGAGATAAGAAACGCTTGAGAAACTCAAAATTCTCGCAGTTCTGATGCTCGAAACGAGTAACCAGAACGGCCTAGGGGAAAAGTACGCATACCGTTGTAATCGGGCGAGTTTCTACTTTCAGATGCAACAGAAATTTTGCGGATTGGTCAATCCGTTCGCGAGATATGGCAGTTTGGAGGTAAGAAACGCTTGAGAAACTCAAAATTTTCGCCGTTCTGATGCTCGAAACGAATAACTAGAACGGCCTAGGGGAAAAGTACGCATACCGTTGTAATCGGGCGAGTTTCTACTTTCAGATGCAACAGAAATTTTGCGGATTGGACAATCCGTTCGCGAGATATGGCAGTTTGGAGGTAAGAAACGCTTGAGAAACACAGAAATTTGCGCAGTTCTGTTGCTCGAAACGAGTAACTAGAACGGCCTAGGGGAAAAGTGCGCATACCGTTGTAATCGGGCGAGTTTCTACTTTCAGATGCAACAGAAATTTTGCGGATTGATCAATCCGTTCGCGAGATATGGCAGTTTGGAGATAAGAAACGCTTGAGAAACTCAAAATTTTCGCAGTTCTAATGCTCGACACGAATAACTAGAACGGCCTAGGGGAAAAGTGCGCATACCGTTGTAATCGGGCGAGTTTCTACTTTCAGAAGCAACAGAAATTTTGCGGATTGGTCAATCCGTTCGCGAGATATGGCAGTTTGGAGGTAAGAAACGCTTGAGAAACTCAAAATTTTCGCAGTTCTGATGCTCGAAACGAATAACAAGAACGGCCTAGGGGAAAAGTACGCATACCGTTGTAATCGGTCGAGTTTCTACTTTTAGATGCAACAGAAATTATGCGGATTGTTCAATCCGTTCGCGAGATATGGCAGTTTGGAGGTAAGAAACGCTTGAGAAACTCAAAATTTTCGCAGTTCTAATGCTCGACACGAATAACTAGAACGACCTAGGGGAAAAGTGCGCATACCGTTGTAATCGGGCGAGTTTCTACTTTCAGATGCAACAGAAATTTTGCGGATTGGTCAATCCGTTCGCGAGATATGGCAGTTTGGAGGTAAGAAACGCTTGAGAAACTCAAAATTTTCGCAGTTCTGATGCTCGAAACGAATAACTAGAAAGGCCTAGGGGAAAACTACACCTACCGTTGTAATCGGGCGAGTTTCTACTTTCAGATGCATCAGAAATTTTGCGGATTGGTCAATCCGTTCGCGAGATATGGCAGTTTGGAGGTAAGAAACGCTTGAGAAACTCAAAATTTTCGCAGTTCTAATGCTCGACACGAATAACTAGAACGGCCTAGGGGAAAAGTGCGCATACCGTTGTAATCGGGCGAGTTTCTACTTTCAGAAGCAACAGAAATTTTGCGGATTGGTCAATCCGTTCGCGAGATATGGCAGTTTGGAGGTAAGAAACGCTTGAGAAACTCAAAATTTTGGCAGTTCTGATGCTCGAAACGAATAACAAGAACGGCCTAGGGGAAAAGTGCGCATACCGTTGTAATCGGGCGAGTTTCTACTTTCAGATGCAACAGAAATTTTGCGGATTGGTCAATCCGTTCGCGAGATATGGCAGTTTGGAGGTAAGAAACGCTTGAGAAACTCAAAATTTTCGCAGTTCTGATGCTCGAAACGAATAACTAGAACCGCCTAGGGGAAAGGTGCGCATACCGTTGTAATCGGGCGAGTTTCTACTTTCAGATGCAACAGAAATTTTGCGGATTGGTCAATCCGTTCGCGAGATATGGCAGTTTGGAGGTAAGAAACGCTTGAGAAACTCAAAATTTTCGCAGTTCTGATGCTCGAAACGAATAACAAGAACGGCCTAGGGGAAAAGTACGCATACCGTTGTAATCGGTCGAGTTTCTACTTTTAGATGCAACAGAAATTATGCGGATTGTTCAATCCGTTCGCGAGATATGGCAGTTTGGAGGTAAGAAACGCTTGAGAAACTCAAAATTTTCGCAGTTCTAATGCTCGACACGAATAACTAGAACGACCTAGGGGAAAAGTGCGCATACCGTTGTAATCGGGCGAGTTTCTACTTTCAGATGCAACAGAAATTTTGCGGATTGGTCAATCCGTTCGCGAGATATGGCAGTTTGGAGGTAAGAAACGCTTGAGAAACTCAAAATTTTCGCAGTTCTGATGCTCGAAACGAATAACTAGAAAGGCCTAGGGGAAAACTACACCTACCGTTGTAATCGGGCGAGTTTCTACTTTCAGATGCATCAGAAATTTTGCGGATTGGTCAATCCGTTCGCGAGATATGGCAGTTTGGAGGTAAGAAACGCTTGAGAAACTCAAAATTTTCGCAGTTCTAATGCTCGACACGAATAACTAGAACGGCCTAGGGGAAAAGTGCGCATACCGTTGTAATCGGGCGAGTTTCTACTTTCAGATGCAACAGAAATTTTGCGGATTGGTCAATCCGTTCGCGAGATATGGCAGTTTGGAGGTAAGAAACGCTTGAGAAACTCAAAATTTTCGCAGTTCTGATGCTCGAAACGAATAACTAGAAAGGCCTAGGGGAAAACTACACCTACCGTTGTAATCGGGCGAGTTTCTACTTTCAGATGCATCAGAAATTTTGCGGATTGGTCAATCCGTTCGCGAGATATGGCAGTTTGGAGGTATGAAACGCTTGAGAAACTCAAAATATTCGCAGTTCTGATGCTCGAAACGAATAACAAGAACGGCCTAGGGGAAAAGTACGCATACCGTTGTAATCGGGCGAGTTTCTACTTTCAGATGCAACGGAAATTTTGCGGATTGGTTAATCCGTTCGCGAGATATGGCAGTTTGGAGGTAAGAAACGCTTGAGAAACTCAAAATTTTCGCATTTTTGATGCTCGACACGAATAACTAGAACGGCCTAGGGGAAAAGTGCGCATACCGCTGTAATCGGGCGAGTGTCTACTTTTAGATGCAACAGAAATTTTGCGGATTGGTCAATCCGTTCGCGAGATGTGGCAGTTTGGAGATAAGAAACGCTTGAGAAACTCAAAATTTTCGCAGTTCTAATGCTCGACACGAATAACTAGAACGGCCTAGGGGAAAAGTGCGCATACCGTTGTAATCGGGCGAGTTTCTACTTTCAGAAGCAACAGAAATTTTGCGGATTGGTCAATCCGTTCGCGAGATATGGCAGTTTGGAGGTAAGAAACGCTTGAGAAACTCAAAATTTTCGCAGTTCTGATGCTCGAAACGAATAACAAGAACGGCCTAGGGGAAAAGTACGCATACCGTTGTAATCGGTCGAGTTTCTACTTTTAGATGCAACAGAAATTATGCGGATTGTTCAATCCGTTCGCGAGATATGGCAGTTTGGAGGTAAGAAACGCTTGAGAAACTCAAAATTTTCGCAGTTCTAATGCTCGACACGAATAACTAGAACGACCTAGGGGAAAAGTGCGCATACCGTTGTAATCGGGCGAGTTTCTACTTTCAGATGCAACAGAAATTTTGCGGATTGGTCAATCCGTTCGCGAGATATGGCAGTTTGGAGGTAAGAAACGCTTGAGAAACTCAAAATTTTCGCAGTTCTGATGCTCGAAACGAATAACTAGAAAGGCCTAGGGGAAAACTACACCTACCGTTGTAATCGGGCGAGTTTCTACTTTCAGATGCATCAGAAATTTTGCGGATTGGTCAATCCGTTCGCGAGATATGGCAGTTTGGAGGTAAGAAACGCTTGAGAAACTCAAAATTTTCGCAGTTCTAATGCTCGACACGAATAACTAGAACGGCCTAGGGGAAAAGTGCGCATACCGTTGTAATCGGGCGAGTTTCTACTTTCAGAAGCAACAGAAATTTTGCGGATTGGTCAATCCGTTCGCGAGATATGGCAGTTTGGAGGTAAGAAACGCTTGAGAAACTCAAAATTTTGGCAGTTCTGATGCTCGAAACGAATAACAAGAACGGCCTAGGGGAAAAGTGCGCATACCGTTGTAATCGGGCGAGTTTCTACTTTCAGATGCAACAGAAATTTTGCGGATTGGTCAATCCGTTCGCGAGATATGGCAGTTTGGAGGTAAGAAACGCTTGAGAAACTCAAAATTTTCGCAGTTCTGATGCTCGAAACGAATAACTAGAACCGCCTAGGGGAAAGGTGCGCATACCGTTGTAATCGGGCGAGTTTCTACTTTCAGATGCAACAGAAATTTTGCGGATTGGTCAATCCGTTCGCGAGATATGGCAGTTTGGAGGTAAGAAACGCTTGAGAAACTCAAAATTTTCGCAGTTCTGATGCTCGAAACGAATAACTAGAAAGGCCTAGGGGAAAACTACACCTACCGTTGTAATCGGGCGAGTTTCTACTTTCAGATGCAACAGAAATTTGCGGATTGGTCAATCCGTTCGCGAGATATGGCAGTTTGGAGGTAAGAAACGCTTGAGAAACTCAAAATTTTCGCAGTTCTAATGCTCGACACGAATAACTAGAACGTCCTAGGGGAAAAGTGCGCATACCGTTGTAATCGGGCGAGTTTCTACTTTCAGATGCAACAGAAATTTTGCGGATTGGTCAATCCGTTCGCGAGATATGGCAGTTT
Organism: Ptiloglossa arizonensis; assembly: GCF_051014685.1. Lineage (NCBI taxonomy): Eukaryota > Metazoa > Arthropoda > Insecta > Hymenoptera > Colletidae > Ptiloglossa > Ptiloglossa arizonensis. The sequence goes on along the minus strand of NW_027478767.1, from coordinate 401,280 downwards.
GGAGGTAAGAAACGCTTGAGAAACTCAAAATTTTCGCAGTTCTGATGCTCGACACGAATAACTAGAACGGCCTAGGGGAAAAGTGTGCATACCGTTGTAATCGGGCGTGTTTCTACTTTCAGAAGCAACAGAAATTTTGCGGATTGGTCAATCCGTTCGCGAGATATGGCAGTTTGGAGGTAAGAAACGCTTGAGAAACTCAAAATTTTCGCAGTTCTGATGCTCGAAACGAATAACAAGAACGGCCTAGGGGAGAAGTGCGCATACCGTTGTAATCGGGCGAGTTTCTACTTTCAGATGCATCGGCAATTTTGCGGATTGGTTAATCCGTTCGCGAGATATGGCAGTTTGGAGGTAAGAAACGCTTGAGAAACTCAAAATTTTCGCATTTTTGATGCTCGAAACGAATAACTAGAACGGCCTAGGGGAAAAGTGCGCAAACCGTTGTAATCGGGCGAGTTTCTACTTTTAGATGCAACAGAAATTTTGCGAATTGGTCAATCCGTTCGCGAGATATGGCAGTTTGGAGGTAAGAAACGCTTGAGAAACTCAAAATTTTCGCAGTTCTGATGCTCGAAACGAATAACAAGAACGGCCTAGGGGAGAAGTGCGCATACCGTTGTAATCGGGCGAGTTTCTACTTTCAGATGCAACGGAAATTTTGCGGATTGGTTAATCCGTTCGCGAGATATGGCAGTTTGGAGGTAAGAAACGCTTGAGAAACTCAAAATTTTCGCATTTTTGATGCTCGACACGAATAACTAGAACGGCCTAGGGGAAAAGTGCGCATACCGCTGTAATCGGGCGAGTTTCTACTTTCAGAAGCAACAGAAATTTTGCGGATTGGTGAATCCATTCGCGAGATATGGCAGTTTGGAGGTAAGAAACGCTTGAGAAACTCAAAATTTTCGCAGTTCTGATGCTCGACACGAATAACTAGAACGGCCTAGGGGAAAAGTGCGCATACCGTTGTAATCGGGCGAGTTTCTACTTTCAGAAGCAACAGAAATTTTGCGGATTGGTCAATCCGTTCGCGAGATATGGCAGTTTGGAGGTAAGAAACGCTTGAGAAACTCAAAATTTTCGCAGTTCTGATGCTCGAAACGAATAACAAGAACGGCCTAGGGGAGAAGTGCGCATACCGTTGTAATCGGGCGAGTTTCTACTTTCAGATGCATCGGAAATTTTGCGGATTGGTTAATCCGTTCGCGAGATATGGCAGTTTGGAGGTAAGAAACGCTTGAGAAACTCAAAATTTTCGCATTTTTGATGCTCGACACGAATAACTAGAACGGCCTAGGGGAAAAGTGCGCATACCGTTGTAATCGGGCGAGTTTCTACTTTCGGATGCAACAGAAATTTTGCGGATTGGTCAATCCGTTCGCGAGATATGGCAGTTTGGAGGTAAGAAACGCTTGAGAAACTCAAAATTTTCGCAGTTCTGATGCTCGACACGAATAACTAGAACGGCCTAGGGGAAAAGTGCGCATACCGCTGCAATCGGGCGAGTTTCTACTTTCAGAAGCAACAGAAATTTTGCGGATTGGTCAATCCATTCGCGAGATATGGCAGTTTGGAGGTAAGAAACGCTTGAGAAACTTAATAATTTTTGCAGTTCTGATGCTCGACACGAATAACTAGAACGGCCTAGGGGAAAAGTGCGCATACCGTTGTAATCGGGCGAGTTTCTACTTTCAGAAGCAACAGAAATTTTGCGGATTGGTCAATCCGTTCGCGAGATATGGCAGTTTGGAGGTAAGAAACGCTTGAGAAACTCAAAATTTTCGCAGTTCTGATGCTCGAAACGAATAACAAGAACGGCCTAGGGGAGAAGTGCGCATACCGTTGTAATCGGGCGAGTTTCTACTTTCAGATGCATCGGAAATTTTGCGGATTGGTTAATCCGTTCGCGAGATATGGCAGTTTGGAGGTAAGAAACGCTTGAGAAACTCAAAATTTTCGCATTTTTGATGCTCGAAACGAATAACTAGAACGGCCTAGGGGAAAAGTGCGCATACCGCTGTAATCGGGCGAGTTTCTACTTTCAGATGCAACAGAAATTTTGCGGATTGGTCAATCCGTTCGCGAGATATGGCAGTTTGGAGGTAAGAAACGCTTGAGAAACTCAAAATTTTCGCAGTTCTGATGCTCGACACGAATAACTAGAACGGCCTAGGGGAAAAGTGCGCACACCGTTGTAATCGGGCGAGTTTCTACTTTTAGATGCAACAGAAATTTTGCGGATTGGTCAATCCGTTCGCGAGATATGGCAGTTTTGAGGTAAGAAACGCTTGAGAAACTCAAAATTTTCGCAGTTCTGATGCTCGACACGAATAACTAGAACGCCCTAGGGGAAAAGTGCGCATACCGTTGTAATCGGGCGAGGTTCTACTTTCAGATGCAACAGAAATTTTGCGGATCGGTCAATCCGTTCGCGAGATATGGCAGTTTGGATGTAAGAAACGCTTGAGAAACTCAAAATTTTCGCAGTTCTGATGCTCGAAACGAATAACTAGAACGGCCTAGGGGAAAACTACAACTACCGTTGTAATCGGGCGAGTTTCCACTTTCAGATGCAACAGAAATTATGCGGATTGATCAATCCGTTCGCGAGATATGGCAGTTTGGAGATAAGAAACGCTTGAGAAACTCAAAATTCTCGCAGTTCTGATGCTCGAAACGAGTAACCAGAACGGCCTAGGGGAAAAGTACGCATACCGTTGTAATCGGGCGAGTTTCTACTTTCAGATGCAACAGAAATTTTGCGGATTGGTCAATCCGTTCGCGAGATATGGCAGTTTGGAGGTAAGAAACGCTTGAGAAACTCAAAATTTTCGCCGTTCTGATGCTCGAAACGAATAACTAGAACGGCCTAGGGGAAAAGTACGCATACCGTTGTAATCGGGCGAGTTTCTACTTTCAGATGCAACAGAAATTTTGCGGATTGGACAATCCGTTCGCGAGATATGGCAGTTTGGAGGTAAGAAACGCTTGAGAAACACAGAAATTTGCGCAGTTCTGTTGCTCGAAACGAGTAACTAGAACGGCCTAGGGGAAAAGTGCGCATACCGTTGTAATCGGGCGAGTTTCTACTTTCAGATGCAACAGAAATTTTGCGGATTGATCAATCCGTTCGCGAGATATGGCAGTTTGGAGATAAGAAACGCTTGAGAAACTCAAAATTTTCGCAGTTCTGATGCTCGAAACGAATAACTAGAACGGCCTAGGGGAAAACTACAACTACCGTTGTAATCGGGCGAGTTTCCACTTTCAGATACAACAGAAATTTTGCGGATTGATCAATCCGTTCGCGAGATATGGCAGTTTGGAGATAAGAAACGCTTGAGAAACTCAAAATTTTCGCAGTTCTGATGCTCGAAACGAGTAACTAGAACGGCCTAGGGGAAAAGTACGCATACCGTTGTAATCGGGCGAGTTTCTACTTTCAGATGCAACAGAAATTTTGCGGATTGGTCAATCCGTTCGCGAGATATGGCAGTTTGGAGGTAAGAAACGCTTGAGAAACTCAAAATTTTCGCAGTTCTGATGCTCGAAACGAGTAACTAGAACGGCCTAGGGGAAAAGTACGCATACCGTTGTAATCGGGCGAGTTTCTACTTTCAGATGCAACAGAAATTTTGCGGATTGATCAATCCGTTCGCGAGATATGGCAGTTTGGAGATAAGAAACGCTTGAGAAACTCAAAATTTTCGCAGTTCTGATGCTCGAAACGAATAACTAGAACGGCCTAGGGGAAAACTACAACTACCGTTGTAATCGGGCGAGTTTCCACTTTCAGATACAACAGAAATTTTGCGGATTGATCAATCCGTTCGCGAGATATGGCAGTTTGGAGGTAAGAAACGCTTGAGAAACACAGAAATTTGCGCAGTTCTGTTGCTCGAAACGAGTAACTAGAACGGCCTAGGGGAAAAGTGCGCATACCGTTGTAATCGGGCGAGTTTCTACTTTCAGATGCAACAGAAATTTTGCGGATTGATCAATCCGTTCGCGAGATATGGCAGTTTGGAGATAAGAAACGCTTGAGAAACTCAAAATTTTCGTAGTTCTGATGCTCGAAACGAGTAACTAGAACGGCCTAGGGGAAAAGTACGCATACCGTTGTAATCGGGCGAGTTTCTACTTTCAGATGCAACAGAAATTTTGCGGATTGGTCAATCCGTTCGCGAGATATGGCAGTTTGGAGGTAAGAAACGCTTGAGAAACTCAAAATTTTCGCAGTTCTGATGCTCGAAACGAGTAACTAGAACGGCCTAGGGGAAAAGTACGCATTCCGTTGTAATCGGGCGAGTTTTTACTTTCAGATGCAACAGAAATTTTGCGGATTAGTCAATCCGTTCGCGAGACATGGCAGTTTGGATGTAAGAAACGCTTGAGAAGCTCAAAATTTTCGCCGTTCTGATGCTCGAAACGAATAACTAGAACGGCCTAGGGGAAAAGTACGCATACCGTTGTAATCGGGCGAGTTTCTACTTTCAGATGCAACAGAAATTTTGCGGATTGGACAATCCGTTCGCGAGATATGGCAGTTTGGAGGTAAGAAACGCTTGAGAAACACAGAAATTTGCGCAGTTCTGTTGCTCGAAACGAGTAACTAGAACGGCCTAGGGGAAAAGTGCGCATACCGTTGTAATCGGGCGAGTTTCTACTTTCAGATGCAACAGAAATTTTGCGGATTGATCAATCCGTTCGCGAGATATGGCAGTTTGGAGATAAGAAACGCTTGAGAAACTCAAAATTTTCGCAGTTCTGATGCTCGAAACGAGTAACTAGAACGGCCTAGGGGAAAAGTACGCATTCCGTTGTAATCGGGCGAGTTTCTACTTTCAGATGCAACAGAAATTTTGCGGATTTGTCAATCCGTTCGCGAGATATGGCAGTTTGGATGTAAGAAACGCTTGAGAAACTCAAAATTTTCGCAGTTCTGATGCTCGAAACGAGTAACTAGAACGGCCTAGGGGAAAAGTACGCATACCGTTGTAATCCGGCGAGTTTCTACTTTCAGATGCAACAGAAATTTTGCGGATTGGTCAATCCGTTCGCGAGATATGGCAGTTTGGAGATAAGAAACGCTTGAGAAACTCAAAATTTTCGCCGTTCTGATGCTCGAAACGAATAACTAGAACGGCCTAGGGGAAAAGTGCGCATTCCGTTGTAATCGGGCGAGTTTCTACTTTCAGATGCAACAGAAATTTTGCGGATTGGTCAATCCGTTCGCGAGATATGGCAGTTTGGAGGTAAGAAACGCTTGAGAAACTCAAAATTTTCGCAGTTCTGATGCTCGAAACGAGTAACTAGAACGGCCTAGGGGAAAAGTACGCATAATGTTGTAATCCGGCGAGTTTCTACTTTCAGATGCAACAGAAATTTTGCGGATTGGTCAATCCGTTCGCGAGATATGGCAGTTTGGAGATAAGAAACGCTTGAGAAACTCAAAATTTTCGCCGTTCTGATGCTCGAAACGAATAACTAGAACGGCCTAGGGGAAAAGTGCGCATACCGTTGTAATCGGGCGAGTTTCTATTTTCAGATGCAACAGAAATTTTGCGGATCGGTCAATCCGTTCGCGAGATATGGCAGTTTGGATGTAAGAAACGCTTGAGAAACTCAAAATTTTCGCAGTTCTGATGCTCGAAACGAATAACTGGAACGGCCTAGTGGAAAACTACGCATACCGCTGTAATCGGGCGAGTCTCTACTTTCAGATGCAACAGAAATTTTGCGGATTGGTCAAACCGTTCGCGAGATATGGCCGTTTGGATGTAAGAGACGCTTGAGAAACTCAAAATTTTCGCAGTTCTGATGCTCGAAACGAATAACTAGAACGGCCTAGGGGAAAAGTACGCATACCGTTGTAATCGGGCGAGTTTCTATTTTCAGATGCAACAGAAATTTTGCGGATTGGTCAATCCGTTCGCGAGATATGGCAGTTTGGATGTAAGAAACGCTTGAGAAACTCAAAATTTTCGCTGTTCTGATGCTCGAAACGAATAACTAGAACGGCCTAGGGGAAAACTACAATTGCCGTTGTAATCGGGCGAGTTTCCACTTTCAGATGCAACAGAAATTTTGCGGATTGATCAATCCATTCGCGAGATATGGCAGTTTGGAGATAAGAAACGCTTGAGAAACTCAAAATTTTCGCAGTTCTGATGCTCGAAACGAGTAACTAGAACGGCCTAGGGGAAAAGTGCGCATACCGTTGTAATCGGGCGAGTTTCTACTTTCAGATGCAACAGAAATTTTGCGGATCGTTCAATCCGTTCGCGAGATATGGCAGTTTGGATGTAAGAAACGCTTGAGAAACTCAAAATTTTCGCCGTTCTGATGCTCGAAACGAATAACTGGAACGGCCTAGTGGAAAACTACACATACCGCTGTAATCGGGCGAGTCTCTACTTTCAGATGCAACAGAAATTTTGCGGATTGGTCAATCCGTTCGCGAGATATGGCAGTTAGGAGGTAAGAAACGCTTGAGAAACTCAAAATTTTCGCAGTTCTGATGCTCGAAACGAGTAACTAGAACGGCCTAGGGGAAAAGTACGCATTCCGTTGTAATCGGGCGAGTTTCTACTTTCAGATGCAACAGAAATTTTGCGGATTAGTCAATCCGTTCGCGAGATATGGCAGTTTGGATGTAAGAAACGCTTGAGAAACTCAAAATTTTCGCCGTTCTGATGCTCGAAACGAATAACTAGAACGGCCTAGGGGAAAAGTACGCATACCGTTGTAATCGGGCGAGTTTCTACTTTCAGATGCAACAGAAATTTTGCGGATTGGTCAATCCGTTCGCGAGATATGGCAGTTTGGAGGTAAGAAACGCTTGAGAAACACAGAAATTTGCGCAGTTCTGATGCTCGAAACGAGTAACTAGAACGGCCTAGGGGAAAAGTTCGCATACCGTTGTAATCGGGCGAGTTTCTACTTTCAGATGCAACAGAAATTTTGCGGATCGGTCAATCCGTTCGCGAGATATGGCAGTTTGGATGTAAGAAACGCTTGAGAAACACAAAATTTTCGCAGTTCTGATGCTCGAAACGAATAACTGGAACGGCCTAGTGGAAAACTACACATACCGCTGTAATCGGGCGAGTCTCTACTTTCAGATGCAACAGAAATTTTGCGGATTGGTCAATGCGTTCGCGAGATATGGCAGTTTGGATGTAAGAAACGCTTGAGAAACTCAAAATTTTCGCAGTTCTGATGCTCGAAACGAGTAACTAGAACGGCCTAGGGGAAAAGTACGCATTCCGTTGTAATCGGGCGAGTTTCTACTTTCAGATGCAACAGAAATTTTGCGGATTGGTCAATCCGTTCGCGAGATATGGCAGTTTGGAGGTAAGAAACGCTTGAGAAACTCAAAATTTTCGCAGTTCTGATGCTCGAAACGAGTAACTAGAACGGCCTAGGGGAAAAGTACGCATTCCGTTGTAATCGGGCGAGTTTTTACTTTCAGATGCAACAGAAATTTTGCGGATTAGTCAATCCGTTCCCGAGACATGGCAGTTTGGATGTAAGAAACGCTTGAGAAACTCAAAATTTTCGCAGTTCTGATGCTCGAAACGACTAACTAGAACGGCCTAGGGGAAAAGTACGCATACCGTTGTAATCGGGCGAGTTTCTACTTTCAGATGCAACAGAAATTTTGCGGATTGGTCAATCCGTTCGCGAGATATGGCAGTTTGGATGTAAGAAACGCTTGAGAAACTCAAAATTTTCGCCGTTCTGATGCTCGAAACGAATAACTGGAACGGCCTAGTGGAAAACTACACATACCGCTGTAATCGGGCGAGTCTCTACTTTCAGATGCAACAGAAATTTTGCGGATTGGTCAATCCGTTCGCGAGATATGGCAGTTAGGATGTAAGAAACGCTTGAGAAACTCAAAATTTTCGCAGTTCTGATGCTCGAAACGAGTAACTAGAACGGCCTAGGGGAAAAGTACGCTTTCCGTTGTAATCGGGCGAGTTTCTACTTTCAGATGCAACAGAAATGTTGCGGATTAGTCAATCCGTTCGCGAGATATGACAGTTTGGATGTAAGAAACGCTTGAGAAACTCAAAATTTTCGCAGTTCTGATGCTCGAAACGAGTAACTAGAACGGCCTAGGGGAAAAGTACGCATACTGTTGTAATCCGGCGAGTTTCTACTTTCAGATGCAACAGAAATTTTGCGGATTGGTCAATCCGTTCGCGAGATATGGCAGTTTGGAGATAAGAAACGCTTGAGAAACTCAAAATTTTCGCCGTTCTGATGCTCGAAACGAATAACTAGAACGGCCTAGGGGAAAAGTGCGCATTCCGTTGTAATCGGGCGAGTTTCTACTTTCAGATGCAACAGAAATTTTGCGGATTAGTCAATCCGTTCGCGAGATATGGCAGTTTGGATGTAAGAAACGATTGAGAAACTCAAAATTTTCGCAGTTCTGATGCTCGAAACGAGTAACTAGAAAGGCCTAGGGGAAAAGTACGCATACTGTTGTAATCCGGCGAGTTTCTACTTTCAGATGCAACAGAAATTTTGCGGATTGGTCAATCCGTTCGCGAGATATGGCAGTTTGGAGATAAGAAACGCTTGAGAAACTCAAAATTTTCGCCGTTCTGATGCTCGAAACGAATAACTAGAACGGCCTAGGGGAAAAGTGCGCATACCGTTGTAATCGGGCGAGTTTCTATTTTCAGATGCAACAGAAATTTTGCGGATCGGTCAATCCGTGCGCGAGATATGGCAGTTTGGATGTAGGAAACGCTTGAGAAACTCAAAATTTTCGCAGTTCTGATGCTCGAAACGAATAACTGGAACGGCCTAGTGGAAAACTACACATACCGCTGTAATCGGGCGAGTCTCTACTTTCAGATGCAACAGAAATTTTGCGGATTGGTCAAACCGTTCGCGAGATATGGCAGTTTGGAGGTAAGAAACGCTTGAGAAACTCAAAATTTTCGCAGTTCTGATGCTCGAAAAGAATGACTAGAACGGCCTAGGGCAGAAGAACGCATACCGTTGTAATCGGGCGAGTTTCCACTTTCAGATGCAACAGAAATTTTGCGGATTGGTCAATCCGTTCGCGAGATATGGCAGTTTGGAGATAAGAAACGCTTGAGAAACTCAAAATTTTCGCAGTTCTGATGCTCGAAACGAATGACTAGGACGGCCTCGGGGAGAAGTACGCATACCGTTGTAATCGGGCGAGTTTCTACTTTCAGATGCAACAGAAATTTTGCGGATTGGTCAATCCGTTCGCGAGATATGGCCGTTTGGATGTAAGACACGCTTGAGAAACTCAAAATTTTCGCAGTTCTGTTGCTCGAAACGAATAACTAGAACGGCCTAGGGGAAAAGTACGCATACCGTTGTAATCGGGCGAGTTTCTATTTTCAGATGCAACAGAAATTTTGCGGATTGGTCAATCCGTTCGCGAGATATGGCAGTTTGGATGTAAGAAACGCTTGAGAAACTCAAAATTTTCGCAGTTCTGATGCTCCAAACGAATAACTAGAACGGCCTAGGGGAAAACTACAACTACCGTTGTAATCGGGCGAGTTTCCACTTTCAGATGCAACAGAAATTTTGCGGATTGATCAATCCATTCGCGAGATATGGCAGTTTGGAGATAAGAAACGCTTGAGAAACTCAAAATTTTCGCAGTTCTGATGCTCGAAACGAATAACTGGAACGGCCTAGGGGAAAAGTACGCATACCGTTGTTATCGGGCGAGTTTCTACTATCAGATGCAACAGAAATTTTGCGGATTGGTCAATCCGTTCGCGAGATATGGCAGTTTGGAGGTAAGAAACGCTTGAGAAACACAAAATTTGCGCAGTTCTGATGCTCGAAACGAATAACTAGAACGGCCTAGGGGAAAAGTGCGCACACCGTTGTAATCGGGCGAGTTTCTACTTTCAGATGCAACAGAAATTTTGCGGATTAGTCAATCCGTTCGCGAGATATGGCAGTTTGGATGTAAGAAACGCTTGAGAAACTCAAAATTTTCGCCGTTCTGATGCTCGAAACGAATAACTAGAACGGCCTAGGGGAAAAGTACGCATACCGTTGTAATCGGGCGAGTTTCTACTTTCAGATGCAACAGAAATTTTGCGGATTGGTCAATCCGTTCGCGAGATATGGCAGTTTGGAGGTAAGAAACGCTTGAGAAACACAAAATTTGCGCAGTTCTGATGCTCGAAACGAATGACTAGGACGGCCTCGGGGAGAAGTACGCATACCGTTGTAATCGGGCGAGTTTCTACTTTCAGATGCAACAGAAATTTTGCGGATTGGTCAATCCGTTCGCGAGATATGGCCGTTTGGATGTAAGACACGCTTGAGAAACTCAAAATTTTCGCAGTTCTGTTGCTCGAAACGAATAACTAGAACGGCCTAGGGGAAAAGTACGCATACCGTTGTAATCGGGCGAGTTTCTATTTTCAGATGCAACAGAAATTTTGCGGATTGGTCAATCCGTTCGCGAGATATGGCAGTTTGGATGTAAGAAACGCTTGTGAAACTCAAAATTTTCGCAGTTCTGATGCTCCAAACGAATAACTAGAACGGCCTAGGGGAAAACTACAACTACCGTTGTAATCGGGCGAGTTTCCACTTTCAGATGCAACAGAAATTTTGCGGATTGATCAATCCATTCGCGAGATATGGCAGTTTGGAGATAAGAAACGCTTGAGAAACTCAAAATTTTCGCAGTTCTGATGCTCGAAACGAATAACTGGAACGGCCTAGGGGAAAAGTACGCATACCGTTGTTATCGGGCGAGTTTCTACTTTCAGATGCAACAGAAATTTTGCGGATTGGTCAATCCGTTCGCGAGATATGGCAGTTTGGAGGTAAGAAACGCTTGAGAAACACAAAATTTGCGCAGTTCTGATGCTCGAAACGAATAACTAGAACGGCCTAGGGGAAAAGTGCGCACACCGTTGTAATCGGGCGAGTTTCTACTTTCAGATGCAACAGAAATTTTGCGGATTAGTCAATCCGTTCGCGAGATATGGCAGTTTGGATGTAAGAAACGCTTGAGAAACTCAAAATTTTCGCAGTTCTGATGCTCGAAACGAATAACTGGAACCGCCTAGGGGAAAAGTACGCATACCGTTGTTATCGGGCGAGTTTCTACTTTCAGATGCAACAGAAATTTTGCGGATTGGTCAATCCGTTCGCGAGATATGGCAGTTTGGAGGTAAGAAACGCTTGAGAAACACAAAATTTGCGCAGTTCTGATGCTCGAAACGAATAACTAGAACGGCCTAGGGGAAAAGTGCGCACACCGTTGTAATCGGGCGAGTTTCTACTTTCAGATGCAACAGAAATTTTGCGGATTAGTCAATCCGTTCGCGAGATATGGCAGTTTGGATGTAAGAAACGCTTGAGAAACTCAAAATTTTCGCCGTTCTGATGCTCGAAACGAATAACTAGAACGGCCTAGGGGAAAAGTACGCATACCGTTGTAATCGGGCGAGTTTCTACTTTCAGATGCAACAGAAATTTTGCGGATTGGTCAATCCGTTCGCGAGATATGGCAGTTTGGAGGTAAGAAACGCTTGAGAAACACAAAATTTGCGCAGTTCTGATGCTCGAAACGAATGACTAGGACGGCCTCGGGGAGAAGTACGCATACCGTTGTAATCGGGCGAGTTTCTACTTTCAGATGCAACAGAAATTTTGCGGATTGGTCAATCCGTTCGCGAGATATGGCCGTTTGGATGTAAGACACGCTTGAGAAACTCAAAATTTTCGCAGTTCTGTTGCTCGAAACGAATAACTAGAACGGCCTAGGGGAAAAGTACGCATACCGTTGTAATCGGGCGAGTTTCTATTTTCAGATGCAACAGAAATTTTGCGGATTGGTCAATCCGTTCGCGAGATATGGCAGTTTGGATGTAAGAAACGCTTGAGAAACTCAAAATTTTCGCAGTTCTGATGCTCCAAACGAATAACTAGAACGGCCTAGGGGAAAACTACAACTACCGTTGTAATCGAGCGAGTTTCCACTTTCAGATGCAACAGAAATTTTGCGGATTGATCAATCCATTCGCGAGATATGGCAGTTTGGAGATAAGAAACGCTTGAGAAACTCAAAATTTTCGCAGTTCTGATGCTCGAAACGAATAACTGGAACGGCCTAGGGGAAAAGTACGCATACCGTTGTTATCGGGCGAGTTTCTACTTTCAGATGCAACAGAAATTTTGCGGATTGGTCAATCCGTTCGCGAGATATGGCAGTTTGGAGGTAAGAAACGCTTGAGAAACACAAAATTTGCGCAGTTCTGATGCTCGAATCGAATAACTAGAACGGCCTAGGGGAAAAGTGCGCACACCGTTGTAATCGGGCGAGTTTCTACTTTCAGATGCAACAGAAATTTTGCGGATTAGTCAATCCGTTCGCGAGATATGGCAGTTTGGATGTAAGAAACGCTTGAGAAACTCAAAATTTTCGCCGTTCTGATGCTCGAAACGAATAACTAGAACGGCCTAGGGGAAAAGTACGCATACCGTTGTAATCGGGCGAGTTTCTACTTTCAGATGCAACAGAAATTTTGCGGATTGGTCAATCCGTTCGCGAGATATGGCCGTTTGGATGTAAGACACGCTTGAGAAACTCAAAATTTTCGCAGTTCTGTTGCTCGAAACGAATAACTAGAACGGCCTAGGGGAAAAGTACGCATACCGTTGTAATCGGGCGAGTTTCTATTTTCAGATGCAACAGAAATTTTGCGGATTGGTCAATCCGTTCGCGAGATATGGCAGTTTGGATGTAAGAAACGCTTGTGAAACTCAAAATTTTCGCAGTTCTGATGCTCCAAACGAATAACTAGAACGGCCTAGGGGAAAAGTACGCATACCGTTGTAATCGGGCGAGTTTCTACTTTCAGATGCAACAGAAATTTTGCGGATTGGTCAATCCGTTCGCGAGATATGGCCGTTTGGATGTAAGACACGCTTGAGAAACTCAAAATTTTCGCAGTTCTGTTGCTCGAAACGAATAACTAGAACGGCCTAGGGGAAAAGTACGCATACCGTTGTAATCGGGCGAGTTTCTATTTTCAGATGCAACAGAAATTTTGCGGATTGGTCAATCCGTTCGCGAGATATGGCAGTTTGGATGTAAGAAACGCTTGTGAAACTCAAAATTTTCGCAGTTCTGATGCTCCAAACGAATAACTAGAACGGCCTAGGGGAAAACTACAACTACCGTTGTAATCGGGCGAGTTTCCACTTTCAGATGCAACAGAAATTTTGCGGATTGATCAATCCATTCGCGAGATATGGCAGTTTGGAGATAAGAAACGCTTGAGAAACTCAAAATTTTCGCAGTTCTGATGCTCGAAACGAATAACTGGAACGGCCTAGGGGAAAAGTACGCATACCGTTGTTATCGGGCGAGTTTCTACTTTCAGATGCAACAGAAATTTTGCGGATTGGTCAATCCGTTCGCGAGATATGGCAGTTTGGAGGTAAGAAACGCTTGAGAAACACAAAATTTGCGCAGTTCTGATGCTCGAAACGAATAACTAGAACGGCCTAGGGGAAAAGTGCGCACACCGTTGTAATCGGGCGAGTTTCTACTTTCAGATGCAACAGAAATTTTGCGGATTAGTCAATCCGTTCGCGAGATATGGCAGTTTGGATGTAAGAAACGCTTGAGAAACTCAAAATTTTCGCAGTTCTGATGCTCGAAACGAATAACTGGAACCGCCTAGGGGAAAAGTACGCATACCGTTGTTATCGGGCGAGTTTCTACTTTCAGATGCAACAGAAATTTTGCGGATTGGTCAATCCGTTCGCGAGATATGGCAGTTTGGAGGTAAGAAACGCTTGAGAAACACAAAATTTGCGCAGTTCTGATGCTCGAAACGAATAACTAGAACGGCCTAGGGGAAAAGTGCGCACACCGTTGTAATCGGGCGAGTTTCTACTTTCAGATGCAACAGAAATTTTGCGGATTAGTCAATCCGTTCGCGAGATATGGCAGTTTGGATGTAAGAAACGCTTGAGAAACTCAAAATTTTCGCCGTTCTGATGCTCGAAACGAATAACTAGAACGGCCTAGGGGAAAAGTACGCATACCGTTGTAATCGGGCGAGTTTCTACTTTCAGATGCAACAGAAATTTTGCGGATTGGTCAATCCGTTCGCGAGATATGGCAGTTTGGAGGTAAGAAACGCTTGAGAAACACAAAATTTGCGCAGTTCTGATGCTCGAAACGAATGACTAGGACGGCCTCGGGGAGAAGTACGCATACCGTTGTAATCGGGCGAGTTTCTACTTTCAGATGCAACAGAAATTTTGCGGATTGGTCAATCCGTTCGCGAGATATGGCCGTTTGGATGTAAGACACGCTTGAGAAACTCAAAATTTTCGCAGTTCTGTTGCTCGAAACGAATAACTAGAACGGCCTAGGGGAAAAGTACGCATACCGTTGTAATCGGGCGAGTTTCTATTTTCAGATGCAACAGAAATTTTGCGGATTGGTCAATCCGTTCATGAGATATGGCAGTTTGGATGTAAGAAACGCTTGAGAAACTCAAAATTTTCGCAGTTCTGATGCTCCAAACGAATAACTAGAACGGCCTAGGGGAAAACTACAACTACCGTTGTAATCGAGCGAGTTTCCACTTTCAGATGCAACAGAAATTTTGCGGATTGATCAATCCATTCGCGAGATATGGCAGTTTGGAGATAAGAAACGCTTGAGAAACTCAAAATTTTCGCAGTTCTGATGCTCGAAACGAATAACTGGAACGGCCTAGGGGAAAAGTACGCATACCGTTGTTATCGGGCGAGTTTCTACTTTCAGATGCAACAGAAATTTTGCGGATTGGTCAATCCGTTCGCGAGATATGGCAGTTTGGAGGTAAGAAACGCTTGAGAAACACAAAATTTGCGCAGTTCTGATGCTCGAATCGAATAACTAGAACGGCCTAGGGGAAAAGTGCGCACACCGTTGTAATCGGGCGAGTTTCTACTTTCAGATGCAACAGAAATTTTGCGGATTAGTCAATCCGTTCGCGAGATATGGCAGTTTGGATGTAAGAAACGCTTGAGAAACTCAAAATTTTCGCCGTTCTGATGCTCGAAACGAATAACTAGAACGGCCTAGGGGAAAAGTACGCATACCGTTGTAATCGGGCGAGTTTCTACTTTCAGATGCAACAGAAATTTTGCGGATTGGTCAATCCGTTCGCGAGATATGGCAGTTTGGAGGTAAGAAACGCTTGAGAAACACAAAATTTGCGCAGTTCTGATGCTCGAAACGAATAACTAGAACGGCCTAGGGGAAAAGTGCGCATACCGTTGTAATCGGGCGAGTTTCTATTTTCAGATGCAACAGAAATTTTGCGGATTGGTCAATCCGTTCGCGAGATATGGCAGTTTGGATGTAAGAAACGCTTGAGAAACTCAAAATTTTCGCAGTTCTGATGCTCCAAACGAATAACTAGAACGGCCTAGGGGAAAACTACAACTACCGTTGTAATCGGGCGAGTTTCCACTTTCAGATGCAACAGAAATTTTGCGGATTGATCAATCCATTCGCGAGATATGGCAGTTTGGAGATAAGAAACGCTTGAGAAACTCAAAATTTTCGCAGTTCTGATGCTCGAAACGAATAACTGGAACGGCCTAGGGGAAAAGTACGCATACCGTTGTTATCGGGCGAGTTTCTACTTTCAGATGCAACAGAAATTTTGCGGATTGGTCAATCCGTTCGCGAGATATGGCAGTTTGGAGGTAAGAAACGCTTGAGAAACACAAAATTTGCGCAGTTCTGATGCTCGAAACGAATAACTAGAACGGCCTAGGGGAAAAGTGCGCATACCGTTGTAATCGGGCGAGTTTCTACTTTCAGATGCAACAGAAATTTTGCGGATCGGTCAATCCGTTCGCGAGATATGGCAGTTTGTATGTAAGAAACGCTTGAGAAACTCAAAATTTTCGCAGTTCTGATGCTCGAAACGAATAACTAGAACGGCCTAGGGGAAAACTACAACTACCGTTGTAATCGGGCGAGTTTCCGCTTTCAGATGCAACAGAAATTTTGCGGATTGATCAATACGTTCGCGAGATAGGGCAGTTTGGAGATAAGAAACGCTTGAGAAACTCAAAATTTTCGCAGTTCTGATGCTCGAAACGAGTAACTAGAACGGCCTAGGGGAAAAGTACGCATACCGTTGTAATCGGGCGAGTTTCTACTTTCAGATGCAACAGAAATTTTGCGGATTGTCAATCCGTTCGCGAGATATGGCAGTTTGGAGGTAAGAAACGCTTGAGAAACTCAAAATTTTCGCAGTTCTGATGCTCGAAACGAATAACTAGAACGGCCTAGGGGAAAAGTGCGCATACCGTTGTAATCGGGCGAGTTTCTACTTTCAGATGCAACAGAAATTTTGCGGATTGGTCAATCCGTTCGCGAGATATGGCAGTTTGGAGGTAAGAAACGCTTGAGAAACTCAAAATTTTCGCAGTTCTGATGCTCGAAACGAGTAACTAGAACGGCCTAGGGGAAAAGTACGCATTCCGTTGTAATCGGGCGAGTTTTTACTTTCAGATGCAACAGAAATTTTGCGGATTAGTCAATCCGTTCGCGAGACATGGCAGTTTGGATGTAAGAAACGCTTGAGAAACTCAAAATTTTCGCCGTTCTGATGCTCGAAACGAATAACTAGAACGGCCTAGGGGAAAAGTACGCATACCGTTGTAATCGGGCGAGTTTCTACTTTCAGATGCAACAGAAATTTTGCGGATTGGTCAATCCGTTCGCGGGATATGGCAGTTTGGAGGTAAGAAACGCTTGAGAAACTCAAAATTTGCGCAGTTCTGATGCTCGAAACGAGTAACTAGAACGGCCTAGGGGAAAAGTACGCACTCCGTTGTAATCGGGCGAGTTTTTACTTTCAGATGCAACAGAAATTTTGCGGATTAGTCAATCCGTTCGCGAGACATGGCAGTTTGGATGTAAGAAACGCTTGAGAAACTCAAAATTTTCGCCGTTCTGATGCTCGAAACGAATAACTAGAACGGCCTAGGGGAAAAGTACGCATACCGTTGTAATCGGGCGAGTTTCTACTTTCAGATGCAACAGAAATTTTGCGGATTGGTCAATCCGTTCGCGAGATATGGCAGTTTGGATGTAAGAAACGCTTGAGAAACTCAAAATTTTCGCAGTTCTGATGCTCGAAACGAGTAACTAGAACGGCCTAGGGGAAAAGTACGCATTCCGTTGTAATCGGGCGAGTTTCTACTTTCAGATGCAACAGAAATTTTGCGGATTAGTCAATCCGTTCGCGAGATATGGCAGTTTGGATGTAAGAAACGCTTGAGAAACTCAAAATTTTCGCAGTTCTGATGCTCGAAACGAATAACTAGAACGGCCTAGGGGAAAACTACAACTACCGTTGTAATCGGGCGAGTTTCCACTTTCAGATGCAACAAAAATTTTGCGGATTGATCAATCCGTTCGCGAGATATGGCAGTTTGGAGATAAGAAACGCTTGAGAAACTCAAAATTTTCGCAGTTCTGATGCTCGAAACGAGTAACTAGAACGGCCTAGGGGAAAAGTACGCATACCGTTGTAATCGGGCGAGTTTCTACTTTCAGATGCAACAGAAATTTTGCGGATTGGTCAATCCGTTCGCGAGATATGGCAGTTTGGAGGTAAGAAACGCTTGAGAAACTCAAAATTTTCGCAGTTCTGATGCTCGAAACGAGTAACTAGAACGGCCTAGGGGAAAAGTACGCATTCCGTTGTAATCGGGCGAGTTTTTACTTTCAGATGCAACAGAAATTTTGCGGATTAGTCAATCCGTTCGCGAGACATGGCAGTTTGGATGTAAGAAACGCTTGAGAAACTCAAAATTTTCGCCGTTCTGATGCTCGAAACGAATAACTAGAACGGCCTAGGGGAAAAGTACGCATACCGTTGTAATCGTGAGAGTTTCTACTTTCAGATGCAACAGAAATTTTGCGGATTGGTCAATCCGTTCGCGGGATATGGCAGTTTGGAGGTAAGAAACGCTTGAGAAACTCAAAATTTGCGCAGTTCTGATGCTCGAAACGAATAACTAGAACGGCCTAGGGGAAAAGTGCGCATACCGTTGTAATCGTGCGAGTTTCTACTTTCAGATGCAACAGAAATTTTGCGGATCGGTCAATCCGTTCGCTAGATATGGCAGTTTGGATGTAAGAAACGCTTGAGAAACTCAAAATTTTCGCAGTTCTGATGCTCGAAACGAATAACTGGAACGGCCTAGTGGAAAACTACATATACCGCTGTAATCGGGCGAGTCTCTACGTTCAGATGCAACAGAAATTTTGCGGATTGGTCAATCCGTTCGCGAGATATGGCAGTTTGGAGGTAAGAAACGCTTGAGAAACTCAAAATTTTCGCAGTTCTGATGCTCGAAACGAATAACTAGAACGGCCTAGGGGAAAACTACACATACCGTTGTAATCGGGCGAGTTTCTACTTTCAGATGCAACAGAAATTTTGCGGATTGATCAATCCGTTCGCGAGATATGGCAGTTTGGAGATAAGAAACGCTTGAGAAACTCAAAATTTGCGCAGTTCTGATGCTCGAAACGAATAACTAGAACGGCCTAGGGGAAAAGTGCGCATACCGTTGTAATCGTGCGAGTTTCTACTTTCAGATGCAACAGAAATTTTGCGGATCGGTCAATCCGTTCGCGAGATATGGCAGTTTGGATGTAAGAAACGCTTGAGAAACTCAAAATTTTCGCAGTTCTGATGCTCGAAACGAATAACTGGAACGGCCTAGTGGAAAACTACATATACCGCTGTAATCGGGCGAGTCTCTACGTTCAGATGCAACAGAAATTTTGCGGATTGTTCAATCCGTTCGCGAGATATGGCAGTTTGGAGGTAAGAAACGCTTGAGAAACTCAAAATTTTCGCAGTTCTGATGCTCGAAACGAATAACTAGAACGGCCTAGGGGAAAACTACACATACCGTTGTAATCGGGCGAGTTTCTACTTTCAGATGCAACAGAAATTTTGCGGATTGATCAATCCGTTCGCGAGATATGGCAGTTTGGAGGTAAGAAACGCTTGAGAAACTCAAAATTTTCGCAGTTCTGATGCTCGAAACGAATAACTGGAACGGCCTAGGGGAAAAGTACGCATACCGTTGTTATCGGGCGAGTTTCTACTTTCAGATGCAACAGAAATTTTGCGGATTGGTCAATCCGTTCGCGAGATATGGCAGTTTGGATGTAAGAAACGCTTGAGAAACACAAAATTTGCGCAGTACTGATGCTCGAAACGAATAACTAGAACGGCCTAGGGGAAAAGTGCGCACACCGTTGTAATCGGGCGAGTTTCTACTTTCAGATGCAACAGAAATTTTGCGGATTAGTCAATCCGTTCGCGAGATATGGCAGTTTGGATGTAAGAAACGCTTGAGAAACTCAAAATTTTCGCCGTTCTGATGCTCGAAACGAATAACTAGAACGGCCTAGGGGAAAAGTACGCATACCGTTGTAATCGGGCGAGTTTCTACTTTCAGATGCAACAGAAATTTTGCGGATTGGTCAATCCGTTCGCGAGATATGGCAGTTTGGAGGTAAGAAACGCTTGAGAAACACAAAATTTGCGCAGTTCTGATGCTCGAAACGAATAACTAGAACGGCCTAGGGGAAAAGTGCGCATACCGTTGTAATCGGGCGAGTTTCTACTTTCAGATGCAACAGAAATTTTGCGGATCGGTCAATCCGTTCGCGAGATATGGCAGTTTGGATGTAAGAAACGCTTGAGAAACACAAAATTTGCGCAGTTCTGATGCTCGAAACGAATAACTAGAACGGCCTAGGGGAAAAGTGCGCACACCGTTGTAATCGGGCGAGTTTCTACTTTCAGATGCAACAGAAATTTTGCGGATTAGTCAATCCGTTCGCGAGATATGGCAGTTTGGATGTAAGAAACGCTTGAGAAACTCAAAATTTTCGCCGTTCTGATGCTCGAAACGAATAACTAGAACGGCCTAGGGGAAAAGTACGCATACCGTTGTAATCGGGCGAGTTTCTACTTTCAGATGCAACAGAAATTTTGCGGATTGGTCAATCCGTTCGCGAGATATGGCAGTTTGGAGGTAAGAAACGCTTGAGAAACACAAAATTTGCGCAGTTCTGATGCTCGAAACGAGTAACTAGAACGGCCTAGGGGAAAAGTGCGCATACCGTTGTAATCGGGCGAGTTTCTACTTTCAGATGCAACAGAAATTTTGCGGATTGATCAATCCGTTCGCGAGATATGGCAGTTTGGAGATAAGAAACGCTTGAGAAACTCAAAATTTTCGCAGTTCTGATGCTCGAAACGAGTAACTAGAACGGCCTAGGGGAAAAGTACGCATACCGTTGTAATCGGGCGAGTTTCTACTTTCAGATGCAACAGAAATTTTGCGGATTGGTCAATCCGTTCGCGAGATATGGCAGTTTGGATGTAAGAAACGCTTGAGAAACTCAAAATTTTCGCCGTTCTGATGCTCGAAACGAATAACTGGAACGGCCTAGTGGAAAACTACACATACCGCTGTAATCGGGCGAGTCTCTACTTTCAGATGCAACAGAAATTTTGCGGATTGATCAATCCGTTCGCGAGATATGGCAGTTTGGAGATAAGAAACGCTTGAGAAACTCAAAATTTTCGCCGTTCTGATGCTCGAAACGAATAACTAGAACGGCCTAGGGGAAAAGTGCGCATACCGTTGTAATCGTGCGAGTTTCTACTTTCAGATGCAACAGAAATTTTGCGGATCGGTCAATCCGTTCGCTAGATATGGCAGTTTGGATGTAAGAAACGCTTGAGAAACTCAAAATTTTCGCAGTTCTGATGCTCGAAACGAATAACTGGAACGGCCTAGTGGAAAACTACACATACCGCTGTAATCGGGCGAGTCTCTACTTTCAGATGCAACAGAAATTTTGCGGATTGGTCAATGCGTTCGCGAGATATGGCAGTTTGGATGTAAGAAACGCTTGAGAAACTCAAAATTTTCGCAGTTCTGATGCTCGAAACGAGTAACTAGAACGGCCTAGGGGAAAAGTACGCATTCCGTTGTAATCGGGCGAGTTTCTACTTTCAGATGCAACAGAAATTTTGCGGATTGGTCAATCCGTTCGCGAGATATGGCAGTTTGGAGGTAAGAAACGCTTGAGAAACTCAAAATTTTCGCAGTTCTGATGCTCGAAACGAGTAACTAGAACGGCCTAGGGGAAAAGTACGCATTCCGTTGTAATCGGGCGAGTTTTTACTTTCAGATGCAACAGAAATTTTGCGGATTAGTCAATCCGTTCGCGAGATATGGCAGTTTGGAGGTAAGAAACGCTTGAGAAACACAAAATTTGCGCAGTTCTGATGCTCGAAACGAATAACTAGAACGGCCTAGGGGAAAAGTGCGCATACCGTTGTAATCGGGCGAGTTTCTACTTTCAGATGCAACAGAAATTTTGCGGATCGGTCAATCCGTTCGCGAGATATGGCAGTTTGGATGTAAGAAACGCTTGAGAAACACAAAATTTGCGCTGTTCTGATGCTCGAAACGAATAACTAGAACGGCCTAGGGGAAAAGTGCGCACACCGTTGTAATCGGGCGAGTTTCTACTTTCAGATGCAACAGAAATTTTGCGGATTAGTCAATCCGTTCGCGAGATATGGCAGTTTGGATGTAAGAAACGCTTGAGAAACTCAAAATTTTCGCCGTTCTGATGCTCGAAACGAATAACTAGAACGGCCTAGGGGAAAAGTACGCATACCGTTGTAATCGGGCGAGTTTCTACTTTCAGATGCAACAGAAATTTTGCGGATTGGTCAATCCGTTCGCGAGATATGGCAGTTTGGAGGTAAGAAACGCTTGAGAAACACAAAATTTGCGCAGTTCTGATGCTCGAAACGAGTAACTAGAACGGCCTAGGGGAAAAGTGCGCATACCGTTGTAATCGGGCGAGTTTCTACTTTCAGATGCAACAGAAATTTTGCGGATTGATCAATCCGTTCGCGAGATATGGCAGTTTGGAGATAAGAAACGCTTGAGAAACTCAAAATTTTCGCAGTTCTGATGCTCGAAACGAGTAACTAGAACGGCCTAGGGGAAAAGTACGCATACCGTTGTAATCGGGCGAGTTTCTACTTTCAGATGCAACAGAAATTTTGCGGATTGGTCAATCCGTTCGCGAGATATGGCAGTTTGGATGTAAGAAACGCTTGAGAAACTCAAAATTTTCGCCGTTCTGATGCTCGAAACGAATAACTGGAACGGCCTAGTGGAAAACTACACATACCGCTGTAATCGGGCGAGTCTCTACTTTCAGATGCAACAGAAATTTTGCGGATTGATCAATCCGTTCGCGAGATATGGCAGTTTGGAGATAAGAAACGCTTGAGAAACTCAAAATTTTCGCCGTTCTGATGCTCGAAACGAATAACTAGAACGGCCTAGGGGAAAAGTGCGCATACCGTTGTAATCGTGCGAGTTTCTACTTTCAGATGCAACAGAAATTTTGCGGATAGGTCAATCCGTTCGCTAGATATGGCAGTTTGGATGTAAGAAACGCTTGAGAAACTCAAAATTTTCGCAGTTCTGATGCTCGAAACGAATAACTGGAACGGCCTAGTGGAAAACTACACATACCGCTGTAATCGGGCGAGTCTCTACTTTCAGATGCAACAGAAATTTTGCGGATTGGTCAATGCGTTCGCGAGATATGGCAGTTTGGATGTAAGAAACGCTTGAGAAACTCAAAATTTTCGCAGTTCTGATGCTCGAAACGAGTAACTAGAACGGCCTAGGGGAAAAGTACGCATTCCGTTGTAATCGGGCGAGTTTCTACTTTCAGATGCAACAGAAATTTTGCGGATTGGTCAATCCGTTCGCGAGATATGGCAGTTTGGAGGTAAGAAACGCTTGAGAAACTCAAAATTTTCGCAGTTCTGATGCTCGAAACGAGTAACTAGAACGGCCTAGGGGAAAAGTACGCATTCCGTTGTAATCGGGCGAGTTTTTACTTTCAGATGCAACAGAAATTTTGCGGATTAGTCAATCCGTTCCCGAGACATGGCAGTTTGGATGTAAGAAACGCTTGAGAAACTCAAAATTTTCGCAGTTCTGATGCTCGAAACGACTAACTAGAACGGCCTAGGGGAAAAGTACGCATACCGTTGTAATCGGGCGAGTTTCTACTTTCAGATGCAACAGAAATTTTGCGGATTAGTCAATCCGTTCGCGAGATATGGCAGTTTGGATGTAAGAAACGCTTGAGAAACTCAAAATTTTCGCCGTTCTGATGCTCGAAACGAATAACTAGAACGGCCTAGGGGAAAAGTACGCATACCGTTGTAATCGGGCGAGTTTCTACTTTCAGATGCAACAGAAATTTTGCGGATTAGTCAATCCGTTCCCGAGACATGGCAGTTTGGATGTAAGAAACGCTTGAGAAACTCAAAATTTTCGCAGTTCTGATGCTCGAAACGACTAACTAGAACGGCCTAGGGGAAAAGTACGCATACCGTTGTAATCGGGCGAGTTTCTACTTTCAGATGCAACAGAAATTTTGCGGATTAGTCAATCCGTTCGCGAGATATGGCAGTTTGGATGTAAGAAACGCTTGAGAAACTCAAAATTTTCGCCGTTCTGATGCTCGAAACGAATAACTAGAACGGCCTAGGGGAAAAGTACGCATACCGTTGTAATCGGGCGAGTTTCTACTTTCAGATGCAACAGAAATTTTGCGGATTGGTCAATCCGTTCGCGAGATATGGCAGTTTGGAGGTAAGAAACGCTTGAGAAACACAAAATTTGCGCAGTTCTGATGCTCGAAACGAATAACTAGAACGGCCTAGGGGAAAAGTGCGCATACCGTTGTAATCGGGCGAGTTTCTACTTTCAGATGCAACAGAAATTTTGCGGATCGGTCAATCCGTTCGCGAGATATGGCAGTTTGTATGTAAGAAACGCTTGAGAAACTCAAAATTTTCGCAGTTCTGGTGCTCGAAACGAATAACTAGAACGGCCTAGGGGAAAACTACAACTACCGTTGTAATCGGGCGAGTTTCCGCTTTCAGATGTAACAGAAATTTTGCGGATTGATCAATCCGTTCGCGAGATAGGGCAGTTTGGAGATAAGAAACGCTTGAGAAACTCAAAATTTTCGCAGTTCTGATGCTCGAAACGAGTAACTAGAACGGCCTAGGGGAAAAGTACGCATACCGTTGTAATCGGGCGAGTTTCTACTTTCAGATGCAACAGAAATTTTGCGGATTGTCAATCCGTTCGCGAGATATGGCAGTTTGGAGGTAAGAAACGCTTGAGAAACTCAAAATTTTCGCAGTTCTGATGCTCGAAACGAGTAACTAGAACGGCCTAGGGGAAAAGTTCGCACTCCGTTGTAATCGGGCGAGTTTTTACTTTCAGATGCAACAGAAATTTTGCGGATTAGTCAATCCGTTCGCGAGACATGGCAGTTTGGATGTAAGAAACGCTTGAGAAACTCAAAATTTTCGCCGTTCTGATGCTCGAAACGAATAACTAGAACGGCCTAGGGGAAAAGTACGCATACCGTTGTAATCGGGCGAGTTTCTACTTTCAGATGCAACAGAAATTTTGCGGATCGGTCAATCCGTTCGCGAGATATGGCAGTTTGGATGTAAGAAACGCTTGAGAAACTCAAAATTTTCGCAGTTCTGATGCTCGAAACGAATAACTGGAACGGCCTAGTGGAAAACTACACATACCGCTGTAATCGGGCGAGTCTCTACTTTCAGATGCAACAGAAATTTTGCGGATTGGTCAATCCGTTCGCGAGATATGGCAGTTTGGATGTAAGAAACGCTTGAGAAACTCAAAATTTTCGCAGTTCTGATGCTCGAAACGAGTAACTAGAACGGCCTAGGGGAAAAGTACGCATTCCGTTGTAATCGGGCGAGTTTCTACTTTCAGATGCAACAGAAATTTTGCGGATTAGTCAATCCGTTCGCGAGATATGGCAGTTTGGATGTAAGAAACGCTTGAGAAACTCAAAATTTTCGCAGTTCTGATGCTCGAAACGAATAACTAGAACGGCCTAGGGGAAAACTACAACTACCGTTGTAATCGGGCGAGTTTCCACTTTCAGATGCAACAAAAATTTTGCGGATTGATCAATCCGTTCGCGAGATATGGCAGTTTGGAGATAAGAAACGCTTGAGAAACTCAAAATTTTCGCAGTTCTGATGCTCGAAACGAGTAACTAGAACGGCCTAGGGGAAAAGTACGCATACCGTTGTAATCGGGCGAGTTTCTACTTTCAGATGCAACAGAAATTTTGCGGATTGGTCAATCCGTTCGCGAGATATGGCAGTTTGGAGGTAAGAAACGCTTGAGAAACTCAAAATTTTCGCAGTTCTGATGCTCGAAACGAGTAACTAGAACGGCCTAGGGGAAAAGTACGCATTCCGTTGTAATCGGGCGAGTTTTTACTTTCAGATGCAACAGAAATTTTGCGGATTAGTCAATCCGTTCGCGAGACATGGCAGTTTGGATGTAAGAAACGCTTGAGAAACTCAAAATTTTCGCCGTTCTGATGCTCGAAACGAATAACTAGAACGGCCTAGGGGAAAAGTACGCATACCGTTGTAATCGGGCGAGTTTCTACTTTCAGATGCAACAGAAATTTTGCGGATTGGTCAATCCGTTCGCGGGATATGGCAGTTTGGAGGTAAGAAACGCTTGAGAAACTCAAAATTTGCGCAGTTCTGATGCTCGAAACGAATAACTAGAACGGCCTAGTGGAAAAGTGCGCATACCGTTGTAATCGTGCGAGTTTCTACTTTCAGATGCAACAGAAATTTTGCGGATCGGTCAATCCGTTCGCTAGATATGGCAGTTTGGATGTAAGAAACGCTTGAGAAACTCAAAATTTTCGCAGTTCTGATGCTCGAAACGAATAACTAGAACGGCCTAGGGGAAAACTACACATACCGTTGTAATCGGGCGAGTTTCTACTTTCAGATGCAACAGAAATTTTGCGGATTGATCAATCCGTTCGCGAGATATGGCAGTTTGGAGATAAGAAACGCTTGAGAAACTCAAAATTTGCGCAGTTCTGATGCTCGAAACGAATAACTAGAACGGCCTAGGGGAAAAGTGCG
Source organism: Ptiloglossa arizonensis (assembly GCF_051014685.1). NCBI lineage: Eukaryota > Metazoa > Arthropoda > Insecta > Hymenoptera > Colletidae > Ptiloglossa > Ptiloglossa arizonensis. Next base: position 375,115 of record NW_027478767.1, on the reverse strand, counting down.
CATACCGTTGTAATCGTGCGAGTTTCTACTTTCAGATGCAACAGAAATTTTGCGGATCGGTCAATCCGTTCGCGAGATATGGCAGTTTGGATGTAAGAAACGCTTGAGAAACTCAAAATTTTCGCAGTTCTGATGCTCGAAACGAATAACTGGAACGGCCTAGGGGAAAAGTACGCATACCGTTGTTATCGGGCGAGTTTCTACTTTCAGATGCAACAGAAATTTTGCGGATTGGTCAATCCGTTCGCGAGATATGGCAGTTTGGATGTAAGAAACGCTTGAGAAACACAAAATTTTCGCAGTTCTGATGCTCGAAACGAATAACTAGAACGGCCTAGGGGAAAAGTGCGCACACCGTTGTAATCGGGCGAGTTTCTACTTTCAGATGCAACAGAAATTTTGCGGATTAGTCAATCCGTTCGCGAGATATGGCAGTTTGGATGTAAGAAACGCTTGAGAAACTCAAAATTTTCGCAGTTCTGATGCTCGAAACGAATAACCAGAACGGCCTAGGGGAAAACTACACATACCGTTGTAATCGGGCGAGTTTCTACTTTCAGATGCAACAGAAATTTTGCGGATTGATCAATCCGTTCGCGAGATATGGCAGTTTGGAGGTAAGAAACGCTTGAGAAACTCAAAATTTTCGCAGTTCTGATGCTCGAAACGAATAACTGGAACGGCCTAGGGGAAAAGTACGCATACCGTTGTTATCGGGCGAGTTTCTACTTTCAGATGCAACAGAAATTTTGCGGATTGGTCAATCCATTCGCGAGATATGGCAGTTTGGATGTAAGAAACGCTTGAGAAACACAAAATTTGCGCACTTCTGATGCTCGAAACGAATAACTAGAACGGCCTAGGGGAAAAGTGCGCACACCGTTGTAATCGGGCGAGTTTCTACTTTCAGATGCAACAGAAATTTTGCGGATTAGTCAATCCGTTCGCGAGATATGGCAGTTTGGATGTAAGAAACGCTTGAGAAACTCAAGATTTTCGCCGTTCTGATGCTCGAAACGAATAACTAGAACGGCCTAGGGGAAAAGTACGCATACCGTTGTAATCGGGCGAGTTTCTACTTTCAGATGCAACAGAAATTTTGCGGATTGGTCAATCCGTTCGCGAGATATGGCAGTTTGGAGGTAAGAAACGCTTGAGAAACACAAAATTTGCGCAGTTCTGATGCTCGAAACGAATAACTAGAACGGCCTAGGGGAAAAGTGCGCATACCGTTGTAATCGGGCGAGTTTCTACTTTCAGATGCAACAGAAATTTTGCGGATTGGTCAATCCGTTCGCGAGATATGGCAGTTTGGAGGTAAGAAACGCTTGAGAAACACAAAATTTGCGCAGTTCTGATGCTCGAAACGAGTAACTAGAACGGCCTAGGGGAAAAGTGCGCATACCGTTGTAATCGGGCGAGTTTCTACTTTCAGATGCAACAGAAATTTTGCGGATTGATCAATCCGTTCGCGAGATATGGCAGTTTGGAGATAAGAAACGCTTGAGAAACTCAAAATTTTCGCAGTTCTGATGCTCGAAACGAGTAACTAGAACGGCCTAGGGGAAAAGTACGCATACCGTTGTAATCGGGCGAGTTTCTACTTTCAGATGCAACAGAAATTTTGCGGATTGGTCAATCCGTTCGCGAGATATGGCAGTTTGGATGTAAGAAACGCTTGAGAAACTCAAAATTTTCGCCGTTCTGATGCTCGAAACGAATAACTGGAACGGCCTAGTGGAAAACTACACATACCGCTGTAATCGGGCGAGTCTCTACTTTCAGATGCAACAGAAATTTTGCGGATTGGTCAATCCGTTCGCGAGATATGGCAGTTAGGAGGTAAGAAACGCTTGAGAAACTCAAAATTTTCGCAGTTCTGATGCTCGAAACGAGTAACTAGAACGGCCTAGGGGAAAAGTACGCTTTCCGTTGTAATCGGGCGAGTTTCTACTTTCAGATGCAACAGAAATTTTGCGGATTAGTCAATCCGTTCGCGAGATATGGCAGTTTGGATGTAAGAAACGCTTGAGAAACTCAAAATTTTCGCAGTTCTGATGCTCGAAACGAGTAACTAGAACGGCCAAGGGGAAAAGTACGCATACCGTTGTAATCCGGCGAGTTTCTACTTTCAGATGCAACAGAAATTTTGCGGATTGGTCAATCCGTTCGCGAGATATGGCAGTTTGGAGATAAGAAACGCTTGAGAAACTCAAAATTTTCGCCGTTCTGATGCTCGAAACGAATAACTAGAACGGCCTAGGGGAAAAGTGCGCATTCCGTTGTAATCGGGCGAGTTTCTACTTTCAGATGCAACAGAAATTTTGCGGATTAGTCAATCCGTTCGCGAGATATGGCAGTTTGGATGTAAGAAACGCTTGAGAAACTCAAAATTTTCGCAGTTCTGATGCTCGAAACGAGTAACTAGAAAGGCCTAGGGGAAAAGTGCGCATACCGTTGTAATCGGGCGAGTTTCTATTTTCAGATGCAACAGAAATTTTGCGGATCGGTCAATCCGTTCGCGAGATATGGCAGTTTGGATGTAAGAAACGCTTGAGAAACTCAAAATTTTCGCAGTTCTGATGCTCGAAACGAATAACTGGAACGGCCTAGTGGAAAACTACACATACCGCTGTAATCGGGCGAGTCTCTACTTTCAGATGCAACAGAAATTTTGCGGATTGGTCAAACCGTTCGCGAGATATGGCAGTTTGGAGGTAAGAAACGCTTGAGAAACTCAAAATTTTCGCAGTTCTGATGCTCGAAAAGAATGACTAGAACGGCCTAGGGCAGAAGAACGCATACCGTTGTAATCGGGCGAGTTTCCACTTTCAGATGCAACAGAAATTTTGCGGATTGGTCAATCCGTTCGCGAGATATGGCAGTTTGGAGATAAGAAACGCTTGAGAAACTCAAAATTTTCACAGTTCTGATGCTCGAAACGAATGACTAGGACGGCCTCGGGGAGAAGTACGCATACCGTTGTAATCGGGCGAGTTTCTACTTTCAGATGCAACAGAAATTTTGCGGATTGGTCAATCCGTTCGCGAGATATGGCCGTTTGGATGTAAGACACGCTTGAGAAACTCAAAATTTTCGCAGTTCTGTTGCTCGAAACGAATAACTAGAACGGCCTAGGGGAAAAGTACGCATACCGTTGTAATCGGGCGAGTTTCTACTTTCAGATGCAACAGAAATTTTGCGGATTGGTCAATCCGTTCGCGAGATATGGCAGTTTGGATGTAAGAAACGCTTGAGAAACTCAAAATTTTCGCCGTTCTGACGCTCGAAACGAATAACTGGAACGGCCTAGTGGAAAACTACACATACCGCTGTAATCGGGCGAGTCTCTACTTTCAGATGCAACAGAAATTTTGCGGATTGGTCAATCCGTTCGCGAGATATGGCAGTTAGGAGGTAAGAAACGCTTGAGAAACTCAAAATTTTCGCAGTTCTGATGCTCGAAACGAATAACTGGAACGGCCTAGGGGAAAAGTACGTATACCGTTGTTATCGGGCGAGTTTCTACTTTCAGATGCAACAGAAATTTTGCGGATTGGTCAATCCGTTCGCGAGATATGGCAGTTTGGAGGTAAGAAACGCTTGAGAAACACAAAATTTGCGCAGTTCTGATGCTCGAAACGAATAACTAGAACGGCCTAGGGGAAAAGTGCGCACACCGTTGTAATCGGGCGAGTTTCTACTTTCAGATGCAACAGAAATTTTGCGGATTAGTCAATCCGTTCGCGAGATATGGCAGTTTGGATGTAAGACACGCTTGAGAAACTCAAAATTTTCGCAGTTCTGTTGCTCGAAACGAATAACTAGAACGGCCTAGGGGAAAAGTACGCATACCGTTGTAATCGGGCGAGTTTCTACTTTCAGATGCAACAGAAATTTTGCGGATTGGTCAATCCGTTCGCGAGATATGGCAGTTTGGATGTAAGAAACGCTTGAGAAACTCAAAATTTTCGCAGTTCTGATGCTCGAAACGAATAACTAGAACGGCCTAGGGGAAAACTACAACTACCGTTGTAATCGGGCGAGTTTCCACTTTCAGATGCAACAGAAATTTTGCGGATTGATCAATCCATTCGCGAGATATGGCAGTTTTGAGATAAGAAACGCTTGAGAAACTCAAAATTTTCGCAGTTCTGATGCTCGAAACGAGTAACTAGAACGGCATAGGGGAAAAGTGCGCATACCGTTGTAATCGGGCGAGTTTCTACTTTCAGATGCAACAGAAATTTTGCGGATCGGTCAATCCGTTCGCGAGATATGGCAGTTTGGATGTAAGAAACGCTTGAGAAACTCAAAATTTTCGCCGTTCTGACGCTCGAAACGAATAACTGGAACGGCCTAGTGGAAAACTACACATACCGCTGTAATCGGGCGAGTCTCTACTTTCAGATGCAATAGAAATTTTGCGGATTGGTCAATCCGTTCGCGAGATATGGCAGTTAGGAGGTAAGAAACGCTTGAGAAACTCAAAATTTTCGCAGTTCTGATGCTCGAAACGAATAACTGGAACGGCCTAGGGGAAAAGTACGCATACCGTTGTTATCGGGCGAGTTTCTACTTTCAGATGCAACAGAAATTTTGCGGATTGGTCAATCCGTTCGCGAGATATGGCAGTTTGGAGGTAAGAAACGCTTGAGAAACACAAAATTTGCGCAGTTCTGATGCTCGAAACGAATAACTAGAACGGCCTAGGGGAAAAGTGCGCACACCGTTGTAATCGGGCGAGTTTCTACTTTCAGATGCAACAGAAATTTTGCGGATTAGTCAATCCGTTCGCGAGATATGGCAGTTTGGTTGTAAGAAACGCTTGAGAAACTCAAAATTTTCGCCGTTCTGATGCTCGAAACGAATAACTAGAACGGCCTAGGGGAAAAGTACGCATACCGTTGTAATCGGGCGAGTTTCTACTTTCAGATGCAACAGAAATTTTGCGGATTGGTCAATCCGTTCGCGAGATATGGCAGTTTGGAGGTAAGAAACGCTTGAGAAACTCAAAATTTTCGCCGTTCTGACGCTCGAAACGAATAACTGGAACGGCCTAGTGGAAAACTACACATACCGCTGTAATCGGGCGAGTCTCTACTTTCAGATGCAATAGAAATTTTGCGGATTGGTCAATCCGTTCGCGAGATATGGCAGTTAGGAGGTAAGAAACGCTTGAGAAACTCAAAATTTTCGCAGTTCTGATGCTCGAAACGAATAACTGGAACGGCCTAGGGGAAAAGTACGCATACCGTTGTTATCGGGCGAGTTTCTACTTTCAGATGCAACAGAAATTTTGCGGATTGGTCAATCCGTTCGCGAGATATGGCAGTTTGGAGGTAAGAAACGCTTGAGAAACACAAAATTTGCGCAGTTCTGATGCTCGAAACGAATAACTAGAACGGCCTAGGGGAAAAGTGCGCACACCGTTGTAATCGGGCGAGTTTCTACTTTCAGATGCAACAGAAATTTTGCGGATTAGTCAATCCGTTCGCGAGATATGGCAGTTTGGTTGTAAGAAACGCTTGAGAAACTCAAAATTTTCGCCGTTCTGATGCTCGAAACGAATAACTAGAACGGCCTAGGGGAAAAGTACGCATACCGTTGTAATCGGGCGAGTTTCTACTTTCAGATGCAACAGAAATTTTGCGGATTGGTCAATCCGTTCGCGAGATATGGCAGTTTGGAGGTAAGAAACGCTTGAGAAACACAAAATTTGCGCAGTTCTGATGCTCGAAACGAGTAACTAGAACGGCCTAGGGGAAAAGTACGCACTCCGTTGTAATCGGGCGAGTTTTTACTTTCAGATGCAACAGAAATTTTGCGGATTAGTCAATCCGTTCGCGAGACATGGCAGTTTGGATGTAAGAAACGCTTGAGAAACTCAAAATTTTCGCCGTTCTGATGCTCGAAACGAATAACTAGAACGGCCTAGGGGAAAAGTACGCATACCGTTGTAATCGGGCGAGTTTCTACTTTCAGATGCAACAGAAATTTTGCGGATCGGTCAATCCGTTCGCGAGATATGGCAGTTTGGATGTAAGAAACGCTTGAGAAACTCAAAATTTTCGCAGTTCTGATGCTCGAAACGAATAACTAGAACGGCCTAGGGGAAAACTACACATACCGTTGTAATCGGGCGAGTTTCTACTTTCAGATGCAACAGAAATTTTGCGGATTGATCAATCCGTTCGCGAGATATGGCAGTTTGGAGGTAAGAAACGCTTGAGAAACTCAAAATTTTCGCAGTTCTGATGCTCGAAACGAGTAACTAGAACGGCCTAGGGGAAAAGTACGCATTCCGTTGTAATCGGGCGAGTTTTTACTTTCAGATGCAACAGAAATTTTGCGGATCGGTCAATCCGTTCGCGAGATATGGCAGTTTGGATGTAAGAAACGCTTGAGAAACTCAAAATTTTCGCAGTTCTGATGCTCGAAACGAATAACTAGAACGGCCTAGGGGAAAACTACAACTACCGTTGTAATCGGGCGAGTTTCCACTTTCAGATGCAACAGAAATTTTGCGGATTGATCAATCCGTTCGCGAGATAGGGCAGTTTGGAGATAAGAAACGCTTGAGAAACTCAAAATTTTCGCAGTTCTGATGCTCGAAACGAGTAACTAGAACGGCCTAGGGGAAAAGTACGCATACCGTTGTAATCGAGCGAGTTTCTACTTTCAGATGCAACAGAAATTTTGCGGATTGTCAATCCGTTCGCGAGATATGGCAGTTTGGAGGTAAGAAACGCTTGAGAAACTCAAAATTTTCGCAGTTCTGATGCTCCAAACGAGTAACTAGAACGGCCTAGGGGAAAAGTGCGCATACCGTTGTAATCGGGCGAGTTTCTACTTTCAGATGCAACAGAAATTTTGCGGATCGGTCAATCCGTTCGCGGGATATGGCAGTTTGGATGTAAGAAACGCTTGAGAAACTCAAAATTTTCGCAGTTCTGATGCTCGAAACGAATAACTAGAACGGCCTAGGGGAAAACTACAACTACCGTTGTAATCGGGCGAGTTTCCACTTTCAGATGCAACAGAAATTTTGCGGATTGATCAATCCGTTCGCGAGATAGGGCAGTTTGGAGATAAGAAACGCTTGAGAAACTCAAAATTTTCGCAGTTCTGATGCTCGAAACGAGTAACTAGAACGGCCTAGGGGAAAAGTACGCATACCGTTGTAATCGGGCGAGTTTCTACTTTCAGATGCAACAGAAATTTTGCGGATTGTCAATCCGTTCGCGAGATATGGCAGTTTGGAGGTAAGAAACGCTTGAGAAACTCAAAATTTTCGCAGTTCTGATGCTCGAACCGAGTAACTAGAACGGCCTAGGGGAAAAGTACGCACTCCGTTGTAATCGGGCGAGTTTTTACTTTCAGATGCAATAGAAATTTTGCGGATTAGTCAATCCGTTCGCGAGACATGGCAGTTTGGATGTAAGAAACGCTTGAGAAACTCAAAATTTTCGCCGTTCTGATGCTCGAAACGAATAACTAGAACGGCCTAGGGGAAAAGTACGCATACCGTTGTAATCGGGCGAGTTTCTACTTTCAGATGCAACGGAAATTTTGCGGATCGGTCAATCCGTTCGCGAGATATGGCAGTTTGGATGTAAGAAACGCTTGAGAAACTCAAAATTTTCGCAGTTCTGATGCTCGAAACGAATAACTGGAACGGCCTAGTGGAAAACTACACATACCGCTGTAATCGGGCGAGTCTCTACTTTCAGATGCAACAGAAATTTTGCGGATTGGTCAATCCGTTCGCGAGATATGGCAGTTTGGATGTAAGAAACGCTTGAGAAACTCAAAATTTTCGCAGTTCTGATGCTCGAAACGAGTAACTAGAACGGCCTAGGGGAAAAGTACGCATTCCGTTGTAATCGGGCGAGTTTCTACTTTCAGATGCAACAGAAATTTTGCGGATTAGTCAATCCGTTCGCGAGATATGGCAGTTTGGAGATAAGAAACGCTTGAGAAACTCAAAATTTTGGCAGTTCTGATGCTCGAAACGAGTAACTAGAACGGCCTAGGGGAAAAGTACGCATACCGTTGTAATCGGGCGAGTTTCTACTTTCAGATGCAACAGAAATTTTGCGGATTGGTCAATCCGTTCGCGAGATATGGCAGTTTGGATGTAAGAAACGCTTGAGAAACTCAAAATTTTCGCAGTTCTGATGCTCGAAACGAGTAACTAGAACGGCCTAGGGGAAAAGTACGCATTCCGTTGTAATCGGGCGAGTTTCTACTTTCAGATGCAACAGAAATTTTGCGGATTAGTCAATCCGTTCGCGAGATATGGCAGTTTGGATGTAAGAAACGCTTGAGAAACTCAAAATTTTCGCCGTTCTGATGCTCGAAACGAATAACTAGAACGGCCTAGGGGAAAAGTACGCATACCGTTGTAATCGGGCGAGTTTCTACTTTCTGATGCAACAGAAATTTTGCGGATTGGTCAATCCGTTCGCGAGATATGGCAGTTTGGAGGTAAGAAACGCTTGAGAAACACAAAATTTGCGCAGTTCTGATGCTCGAAACGAATAACTAGAACGGCCTAGGGGAAAAGTGTGCATACCGTTGTAATCGGGCGAGTTTCTACTTTCAGATGCAACAGAAATTTTGCGGATCGGTCAATCCGTTCGCGAGATATGGCAGTTTGGATGTAAGAAACGCTTGAGAAACTCAAAATTTTCGCAGTTCTGATGCTCGAAACGAATAACTAGAACGGCCTAGGGGAAAACTACAACTACCGTTGTAATCGGGCGAGTTTCCACTTTCAGATGCAACAAAAATTTTGCGGATTGATCAATCCGTTCGCGAGATATGGCAGTTTGGAGATAAGAAACGCTTGAGAAACTCAAAATTTTCGCAGTTCTGATGCTCGAAACGAGTAACTAGAACGGCCTAGGGGAAAAGTACGCATACCGTTGTAATCGGGCGAGTTTCTACTTTCAGATGCAACAGAAATTTTGCGGATTGGTCAATCCGTTCGCGAGATATGGCAGTTTGGAGGTAAGAAACGCTTGAGAAACTCAAAATTTTCGCAGTTCTGATGCTCGAAACGAGTAACTAGAACGGCCTAGGGGAAAAGTACGCATTCCGTTGTAATCGGGCGAGTTTTTACTTTCAGATGCAACAGAAATTTTGCGGATTAGTCAATCCGTTCGCGAGACATGGCAGTTTGGATGTAAGAAACGCTTGAGAAACTCAAAATTTTCGCAGTTCTGATGCTCGAAACGAATAACTAGAACGGCCTAGGGGAAAAGTACGCATACCGTTGTAATCGTGCGAGTTTCTACTTTCAGATGCAACAGAAATTTTGCGGATCGGTCAATCCGTTCGCGAGATATGGCAGTTTGGATGTAAGTAACGCTTGAGAAACTCAAAATTTTCGCAGTTCTGATGCTCGAAACGAATAACTGGAACGGCCTAGTGGAAAACTACATATACCGCTGTAATCGGGCGAGTCTCTACGTTCAGATGCAACAGAAATTTTGCGGATTGGTCAATCCGTTCGCGAGATATGGCAGTTTGGAGGTAAGAAATGCTTGAGAAACTCAAAATTTTCGCAGTTCTGATGCTCGAAACGAATAACTAGAACGGCCTAGGGGAAAACTACACATACCGTTGTAATCGGGCGAGTTTCTACTTTCAGATGCAACAGAAATTTTACGGATTGATCAATCCGTTCGCGAGATATGGCAGTTTGGAGATAAGAAACGCTTGAGAAACTCAAAATTTGCGCAGTTCTGATGCTCGAAACGAATAACTAGAACGGCCTAGGGGAAAAGTGCGCATACCGTTGTAATCGTGCGAGTTTCTACTTTCAGATGCAACAGAAATTTTGCGGATCGGTCAATCCGTTCGCGAGATATGGCAGTTTGGATGTAAGAAACGCTTGTGGAACTCAAAATTTTCGCAGTTCTGATGCTCGAAACGAATAACTGGAACGGCCTAGTGGAAAACTACATATACCGCTGTAATCGGGCGAGTCTCTACGTTCAGATGCAACAGAAATTTTGCGGATTGGTCAATCCGTTCGCGAGATATGGCAGTTTGGAGGTAAGAAACGCTTGAGAAACTCAAAATTTTCGCAGTTCTGATGCTCGAAACGAATAACTAGAACGGCCTAGGGGAAAACTACACATACCGTTGTAATCGGGCGAGTTTCTACTTTCAGATGCAACAGAAATTTTGCGGATTGATCAATCCGTTCGCGAGATATGGCAGTTTGGAGATAAGAAACGCTTGAGAAACTCAAAATTTTCGCAGTTCTGATGCTCGAAACGAGTAACTAGAACGGCCTAGGGGAGAAGTACGCATACCGTTGTAATCGGGCGAGTTTCTACTTTCAGATGCAACAGAAATTTTGCGGATTGGTCAATCTGTTCGCGAGATATGGCAGTTTGGAGGTAAGAAACGCTTGAGAAACTCAAAATTTTCGCAGTTCTGATGCTCGAAACGAATAACTGGAACGGCCTAGTGGAAAACTACGCATACCGCTGTAATGGGGCGAGTTCCTACTTTCAGATGCAACAAAAACCTTGCGGATTGATCAATCCGTTCGCGAGATATGGCAGTTTGGAGATAAGAAACGCTTGAGAAACTCAAAATTTTCGCAGTTCTGATGCTCGAAACGAGTAACTAGAACGGCCTAGGGGAAAAGTACGCATACCGTTGTAATCGGGCGAGTTTCTATTTTCAGATGCAACAGAAATTTTGCGGATTGGTCAATCCGTTCGCGAGATATGGCAGTTTGGAGGTAAGATACGCTTGAGAAACTCAAAATTTTCGCAGTTCTGATGCTCGACACGAATAACTAGAACGGCCTAGGGGAAAAGTGCCCATACCGTTGTAATCGGGCGAGTTTCTACTTTCAGATGCAACAAAAACCTTGCGGATTGATCAATCCGTTCGCGAAATATGGCAGTTTGCAGATAAGAAACGCTTGAGAAACTCAAAATTTTCGCAGTTCTGATGCTCGAAGCGAGTAACCAGAACGGCCTAGGGGAAAAGTACGCATACCGTTGTAATCGGGCGAGTTTCTATTTTCAGATGCAACAGAAATTTTGCGGATTGGTCAATCCGTTCGCGAGATATGGCAGTTTGGATGTAAGAAACGCTTGAGAAACTCAAAATTTTCGCGGTTCTGATGCTCGAAACGAATAACTAGAACGGCCTAGGGGAAAACTACAACTACCGTTGTAATCGGGCGAGTTTCCACTTTCAGATGCAACAGAAATTTTGCGGATTGATCAATCCGTTCGCGAGATATGGCAGTTTGGAGATAAGAAACGCTTGAGAAACTAAAAATTGTCGCAGTTCTGATGCTCGAAACGAGTAACTAGAACGGCCTAGGGGAAAAGTGCGCATACCGTTGTAATCGGGCGAGTTTCTACTTTCAGATGCAACAGAAATTTTGCGGATTGGTCAATCCGTTCGCGAGATATGGCAGTTTGGATGTAAGAAACGCTTGAGAAACTCAAAATTTTCGCAGGTCTGATGCTCGAAACGAGTAACTACAACGGCCTAGGGGAAAAGTACGCATACCGTTGTAATCGGGCGAGTCTCTACGTTCAGATGCAACAGAAATTTTGCGGATTGGTCAATCCGTTCGCGAGATATGGCAGTTTGGAGGTAAGAAACGCTTGAGAAACTCAAAATTTTCGCAGTTCTGATGCTCGAAACGAATAACTAGAACGGCCTAGGGGAAAACTACACATACCGTTGTAATCGGGCGAGTTTCTACTTTCAGATGCAACAGAAATTTTGCGGATCGATCAATCCGTTCGCGAGATATGGCAGTTTGGAGATAAGAAACGCTTGAGAAACTCAAAATTTTCGCAGTTCTGATGCTCGAAACGAGTAACTAGAACGGCCTAGGGGAGAAGTACGCATACCGTTGTAATCGGGCGAGTTTCTACTTTCAGATGCAACAGAAATTTTGCGGATTGGTCAATCCGTTCGCGAGATATGGCAGTTTGGAGGTAAGAAACGCTTGAGAAACTCAAAATTTTCGCAGTTCTGATGCTCGAAACGAATAACTGGAACGGCCTAGTGGAAAACTACGCATACCGCTGTAATCGGGCGAGTCTCTACTTTCAGATGCAACAGAAATTTTGCGGATTGGTCAATCCGTTCGCGAGATATGGCAGTTTGGAGGTAAGAAACGCTTGAGAAACTCAAAATTTTCGCAGTTCTGATGCTCGAAACGAATGACTGGAACGGCCTAGGGGAGAAGAACGCATACCGTTGTAATCGGGCGAGTTTCTACTTTCAGATGCAACAGAAATTTTGCGGATTGGTCAATCCGTTCGCGAGATATGGCAGTTTGGAGGTAAGATACGCTTGAGAAACTCAAAATTTTCGCAGTTCTGATGCTCGACACGAATAACTAGAAAGGCCTAGGGGAAAAGTGCCCATACCGTTGTAATCGGGCGAGTTTCTACTTTCAGATGCAACAAAAACCTTGCGGATTGATCAATCCGTTCGCGAGATATGGCAGTTTGGAAATAAGAAACGCTTGAGAAACTCAAAATTTTCGCAGTTCTGATGCTCGAAACGAGTAACTAGAACGGCCTAGGGGAAAAGTACGCATACCGTTGTAATCGGGCGAGTTTCTATTTTCAGATGCAACAGAAATTTTGCGGATTTGTCAATCCGTTCGCGAGATATGGCAGTTTGGATGTAAGAAACGCTTGAGAAACGCAAAATTTTCGCAGTTCTGATGCTCGAAACGAATAACTAGAACGGCCTAGGGGAAAACTACAACTACCGTTGCAATCGGGCGAGATTCCACTTTCAGATGCAACAGAAATTTTGCGGATTGATCAATCCGTTCGCGAGATATGGCAGTTTGGAGATAAGAAACGCTTGAGAAACTCAAAATTTTCGCAGTTCTGATGCTCGAAACGAATAACTAGAACGGCCTAGGGGAAAAGTGCGCATACCGTTGCAATCGGGCGAGATTCCACTTTCAGATGCAACAGAAATTTTGCGGATTGATCAATCCGTTCGCGAGATATGGCAGTTTGGAGATAAGAAACGCTTGAGAAACTCAAAATTTTCGCAGTTCTGATGCTCGAAACGAATAACTAGAACGGCCTAGGGGAAAAGTGCGCATACCGTTGTAATCGGGCGAGTTTCTACTTTCAGATGCAACAGAAATTTTGCGGATTGATCAACCCGTTCGCGAGATATGGCAGTTTGGAGGTAAGAAACGCTTGAGAAACTCAAAATTTTCGCAGTTCTGATGCTCGAAACGAATAACTAGAACGGCCTAGGGGAAAACTACACATACCGTTGTAATCGGGCGAGTTTCTACTTTCAGATGCAACAGAAATTTTGCGGATTGATCAATCCGTTCGCGAGATATGGCAGTTTGGAGATAAGAAACGCTTGAGAAACTCAAAATTTTCGCAGTTCTGATGCTCGAAACGAGTAACTAGAACGGCCTAGGGGAGAAGTACGCATACCGTTGTAATCGGGCGAGTTTCTACTTTCAGATGCAACAGAAATTTTGCGGATAGGTCAATCCGTTCACGAGATATGGCAGTTTGGACGTAAGAAACGCTTGAGAAACTCAAAATTTTCGCAGTTCTGATGCTCGAAACGAATGACTGGAACGGCCTAGGGGAGAAGAACGCATACCGTTGTAATCGGGCGAGTTTCTACTTTCAGATGCAACAGAAATTTTGCGGATTGGTCAATCCGTTCGCGAGATATGGCAGTTTGGAGGTAAGATACGCTTGAGAAACTCAAAATTTTCGCAGTTCTGATGCTCGACACGAATAACTAGAACGGCCTAGGGGAAAAGTGCCCATACCGTTGTAATCGGGCGAGTTTCTACTTTAAGATGCAACAAAAACCTTGCGGATTGATCAATCCGTTCGCGAGATATGGCAGTTTGGAAATAAGAAACGCTTGAGAAACTCAAAATTTTCGCAGTTCTGATGCTCGAAACGAGTAACTAGAACGGCCTAGGGGAAAAGTACGCATACCGTTGTAATCGGGCGAGTTTCTATTTTCAGATGCAACAGAAATTTTGCGGATTGGTCAATCCGTTCGCGAGATATGGCAGTTTGGATGTAAGAAACGCTTGAGAAACGCAAAATTTTCGCAGTTCTGATGCTCGAAACGAATAACTAGAACGGCCTAGGGGAAAACTACAACTACCGTTGTAATCGGGCGAGTTTCCACTTTCAGATGCAACAGAAATTTTGCGGATTGATCAATCCGTTCGCGAAATATGGCAGTTTGGAGATAAGAAACGCTTGAGAAACTCAAAATTTTCGCAGTTCTGATGCTCGAAACGAATAACTAGAACGGCCTAGGGGAAAACTACAACTACCGTTGTAATCGGGCGGGTTTCCACTTTCAGATGCAACAGAAATTTTGCGGATTGATCAATCCGTTCGCGAAATATGGCAGTTTGCAGATAAGAAACGCTTGAGAAACTCAAAATTTTCGCAGTTCTGATGCTCGAAGCGAGTAACCAGAACGGCCTAGGGGAAAAGTACGCATACCGTTGTAATCGGGCGAGTTTCTATTTTCAGATGCAACAGAAATTTTGCGGATTGGTCAATCCGTTCGCGAGATATGGCAGTTTGGATGTAAGAAACGCTTGAGAAACTCAAAATTTTCGCGGTTCTGATGCTCGAAACGAATAACTAGAACGGCCTAGGGGAAAACTACAACTACCGTTGTAATCGGGCGAGTTTCCACTTTCAGATGCAACAGAAATTTTGCGGATTGATCAATCCGTTCGCGAGATATGGCAGTTTGGAGATAAGAAACGCTTGAGAAACTAAAAATTGTCGCAGTTCTGATGCTCGAAACGAGTAACTAGAACGGCCTAGGGGAAAAGTGCGCATACCGTTGTAATCGGGCGAGTTTCTACTTTCAGATGCAACAGAAATTTTGCGGATTGGTCAATCCGTTCGCGAGATATGGCAGTTTGGATGTAAGAAACGCTTGAGAAAGTCAAAATGTTCGCAGGTCTGATGCTCGAAACGAGTAACTAGAACGGCCTAGGGGAAAAGTACGCATACCGTTGTAATCGGGCGAGTTTCTACTTTCAGATGCAACAGAAATTTTGCGGATTGGTCAATCCGTTCGCGAGATATGGCAGTTTGGAGGTAAGATACGCTTGAGAAACTCAAAATTTTCGCAGTTCTGATGCTCGACACGAATGACTAGGACGGCCTAGGGGAGAAGTACGCATACCGTTGTAATCGGGCGAGTTTCTACTTTCAGATGCAACAGAAATTTTGCGGATTGGTCAATCCGTTCACGAGATATGGCCGTTTGGATGTAAGAAACGCTTTAGAAACTCAAAATTTTCGCAGTTCTGATGCTCGAAACGAATAACTAGAACGGCCTAGGGGAAAAGTGCGCATACCGTTGTAATCGGGCGAGTTTCTACTTTCAAATGCAGCAGAAATTTTGCGGATTGGTCAATGCGTTTGCGAGATATGGCAGTTTGGAGGTAAGAAACGCTTGAGAGACTCAAAATTTTCGCAGTTCTGATGCTCGAAACGAATAACTAGAACGGCCTAGGGGAAAAGTGCGCATACCGTTGTAATCGGGCGAGTTTCTACTTTCAGATGCAACAGAAGTTTTGCGGATTGATCAACCCGTTCGCGAGATATGGCAGTTTGGAGGTAAGAAACGCTTGAGAAACTCAAAATTTTCGCAGTTCTGATGCTCGAAACGAATAACTAGAACGGCCTAGGGGAAAAGTGCGCATACCGTTGTAATCGTGCGAGTTTCTACTTTCAGATGCAACAGAAATTTTGCGGATCGGTCAATCCGTTCGCGAGATATGGCAGTTTGGATGTAAGAAACGCTTGAGAAACTCAAAATTTTCGCAGTTCTGATGCTCGAAACGAATAACTGGAACGGCCTAGTGGAAAACTACATATACCGCTGTAATCGGGCGAGTCTCTACGTTCAGATGCAACAGAAATTTTGCGGATTGGTCAATCCGTTCGCGAGATATGGCAGTTTGGAGGTAAGAAACGCTTGAGAAACTCAAAATTTTCGCAGTTCTGATGCTCGAAACGAATAACTAGAACGGCCTAGGGGAAAACTACACATACCGTTGTAATCGGGCGAGTTTCTACTTTCAGATGCAACAGAAATTTTGCGGATTGATCAATCCGTTCGCGAGATATGGCAGTTTGGAGATAAGAAACGCTTGAGAAACTCAAAATTTTCGCAGTTCTGATGCTCGAAACGAGTAACTAGAACGGCCTAGGGGAGAAGTACGCATACCGTTGTAATCGGGCGAGTTTCTACTTTCAGATGCAACAGAAATTTTGCGGATTGGTCAATCCGTTCGCGAGATATGGCAGTTTGGAGGTAAGAAACGCTTGAGAAACTCAAAATTTTCGCAGTTCTGATGCTCGAAACGAATAACTGGAACGGCCTAGTGGAAAACTACGCATACCGCTGTAATCGGGCGAGTCTCTACTTTCAGATGCAACAGAAATTTTGCGGATTGGTCAATCCGTTCGCGAGATATGGCAGTTTGGAGGTACGAAACGCTTGAGAAACTCAAAATTTTCGCAGTTCTGATGCTCGAAACGAATGACTGGAACGGCCTAGGGGAGAAGAACGCATACCGTTGTAATCGGGCGAGTTTCTACTTTCAGATGCAACAGAAATTTTGCGGATTGGTCAATCCGTTCGCGAGATATGGCAGTTTGGAGGTAAGATACGCTTGAGAAACTCAAAATTTTCGCAGTTCTGATGCTCGACACGAATGACTAGGACGGCCTAGGGGAGAAGTACGCATACCGTTGTAATCGGGCGAGTTTCTACTTTCAGATGCAACAGAAATTTTGCGGATTGGTCAATCCGTTCACGAGATATGGCAGTTTGGAGGTAAGAAACGCTTGAGAAACTCAAAATTTTCGCAGTTCTGATGCTCGCCACGAATAACTAGAACGGCCTAGGGGAAAAGTACGCATACCGTTGTAATCGGGCGAGTTTTTACTTTCAGATGCAACAGAAATTTTGCGGATTGATCAATCCGTTCGCGAGATATGACATTTTGGAGATAAGAAACGCTTGAGAAACTCAAAATTTTCGCAGTTCTGATGCTCGAAACGAGTAACTAGAACGGCCTAGGGGAAAAGTACGCATACCGTTGTAATCGGGCGAGTATCTATTTTCAGATGCAACAGAAATTTTGCGGATTGGTCAATCCGTTCGCGAGATATGGCAGTTTGGATGTAAGAAACGCTTGAGAAACGCAAAATTTTCGCAGTTCTGATGCTCGAAACGAATAACTAGAACGGCCTAGGGGAAAACTACAACTACCGTTGTAATCGGGCGGGTTTCCACTTTCAGATGCAACAGAAATTTTGCGGATTGATCAATCCGTTCGCGAAATATGGCAGTTTGCAGATAAGAAACGCTTGAGAAACTCAAAATTTTCGCAGTTCTGATGCTCGAAGCGAGTAACCAGAACGGCCTAGGGGAAAAGTACGCATACCGTTGTAATCGGGCGAGTTTCTATTTTCAGATGCAACAGAAATTTTGCGGATTGGTCAATCCGTTCGCGAGATATGGCAGTTTGGATGTAAGAAACGCTTGAGGAACTCAAAATTTTCGCGGTTCTGATGCTCGAAACGAATAACTAGAACGGCCTAGGGGAAAACTACAACTACCGTTGTAATCGGGCGAGTTTCCACTTTCAGATGCAACAGAAATTTTGCGGATTGATCAATCCGTTCGCGAGATATGGCAGTTTGGAGATAAGAAACGCTTGAGAAACTAAAAATTTTCGCAGTTCTGATGCTCGAAACGAGTAACTAGAACGGCCTAGGGGAAAAGTGCGCATACCGTTGTAATCGGGCGAGTTTCTACTTTCAGATGCAACAGAAATTTTGCGGATTGGTCAATCCGTTCGCGAGATATGGCAGTTTGGATGTAAGAAACGCTTGAGAAACTCAAAATTTTCGCAGGTCTGATGCTCGAAACGAGTAACTAGAACGGCCTAGGGGAAAAGTACGCATACCGTTGTAATCGGGCGAGTTTCTACTTTCAGATGCAACAGAAATTTTGCGGATTGGTGAATCCGTTCGCGAGATATGGCAGTTTGGAGGTAAGATACGCTTGAGAAACTCAAAATTTTCGCAGTTCTGATGCTCGACACGAATGACTAGGACGGCCTAGGGGAGAAGTACGCATACCGTTGTAATCGGGCGAGTTTCTACTTTCAGATGCAACAGAAATTTTGCGGATTGGTCAATCCGTTCACGAGATATGGCCGTTTGGATGTAAGAAACGCTTTAGAAACTCAAAATTTTCGCAGTTCTGATGCTCGAAACGAATAACTAGAACGGCCTAGGGGAAAAGTGCGCATACCGTTGTAATCGGGCGAGTTTCTACTTTCAGATGCTACAGAAATTTTGCGGATTGATCAACCCGTTCGCGAGATATGGCAGTTTGGAGGTAAGAAACGCTTGAGAAACTCAAAATTTTCGCAGTTCTGATGCTCGCCACGAATAACTAGAACGGCCTAGGGGAAAGTACGCATACCGTTGTAATCGGGCGAGTTTTTACTTTCAGATGCAACAGAAATTTTGCGGATTGATCAATCCGTTCGCGAGATATGACAGTTTGGAGATAAGAAACGCTTGAGAAACTCAAAATTTTCGCAGTTCTGATGCTCGAAACGAGTAACTAGAACGGCCTAGGGGAATAGTACGCATACCGTTGTAATCGGGCGAGTTTCTACTTTCAGATGCAACAGAGATTTTGCGGATTAGTCAATCCGTTCGCGAGATATGGCAGTTTGGAGGTAAGAAACGCTTGAGAAACTCAAAATTTTCGCCGTTCTGATGCTCGAAACGAATAACTAGAACGGCCTAGGGGAAAAGTACGCATACCGTTGTAATCGGGCGAGTTTCCACTTTCAGATGCAACAGAAATTTTGCGGATTGATCAATCCGTTCGCGAAATATGGCAGTTTGGATGTAAGAAACGCTTGAGGAACTCAAAATTTTCGCGGTTCTGATGCTCGAAACGAATAACTAGAACGGCCTAGGGGAAAACTACAACTACCGTTGTAATCGGGCGAGTTTCCACTTTCAGATGCAACAGAAATTTTGCGGATTGATCAATCCGTTCGCGAGATATGGCAGTTTGGAGATAAGAAACGCTTGAGAAACTAAAAATTTTCGCAGTTCTGATGCTCGAAACGAGTAACTAGAACGGCCTAGGGGAAAAGTGCGCATACCGTTGTAATCGGGCGAGTTTCTACTTTCAGATGCAACAGAAATTTTGCGGATTGGTCAATCCGTTCGCGAGATATGGCAGTTTGGATGTAAGAAACGCTTGAGAAACTCATAATTTTCGCAGGTCTGATGCTCGAAACGAGTAACTAGAACGGCCTAGGGGAAAAGTACGCATACCGTTGTAATCGGGCGAGTTTCTACTTTCAGATGCAACAGAAATTTTGCGGATTGGTCAATCCGTTCGCGAGATATGGCAGTTTGGAGGTAAGATACGCTTGAGAAACTCAAAATTTTCGCAGTTCTGATGCTCGACACGAATGACTAGGACGGCCTAGGGGAGAAGTACGCATACCGTTGTAATCGGGCGAGTTTCTACTTTCAGATGCAACAGAAATTTTGCGGATTGGTCAATCCGTTCACGAGATATGGCCGTTTGGATGTAAGAAACGCTTTAGAAACTCAAAATTTTCGCAGTTCTGATGCTCGAAACGAATAACTAGAACGGCCTAGGGGAAAAGTGCGCATACCGTTGTAATCGGGCGAGTTTCTACTTTCAGATGCTACAGAAATTTTGCGGATTGATCAACCCGTTCGCGAGATATGGCAGTTTGGAGGTAAGAAACGCTTGAGAAACTCAAAATTTTCGCAGTTCTGATGCTCGCCACGAATAACTAGAACGGCCTAGGGGAAAAGTACGCATACCGTTGTAATCGGGCGAGTTTTTACTTTCAGATGCAACAGAAATTTTGCGGATTGATCAATCCGTTCGCGAGATATGACAGTTTGGAGATAAGAAACGCTTGAGAAACTCAAAATTTTCGCAGTTCTGATGCTCGAAACGAGTAACTAGAACGGCCTAGGGGAATAGTACGCATACCGTTGTAATCGGGCGAGTTTCTACTTTCAGATGCAACAGAGATTTTGCGGATTAGTCAATCCGTTCGCGAGATATGGCAGTTTGGAGGTAAGAAACGCTTGAGAAACTCAAAATTTTCGCCGTTCTGATGCTCGAAACGAATAACTAGAACGGCCTAGGGGAAAAGTACGCATACCGTTGTAATCGGGCGAGTTTCCACTTTCAGATGCAACAGAAATTTTGCGGATTGATCAATCCGTTCGCGAAATATGGCAGTTTGCAGATAAGAAACGCTTGAGAAACTCAAAATTTTCGCAGTTCTGATGCTCGAAGCGAGTAACCAGAACGGCCTAGGGGAAAAGTACGCATACCGTTGTAATCGGGCGAGTTTCTATTTTCAGATGCAACAGAAATTTTGCGGATTGGTCAATCCGTTCGCGAGATATGGCAGTTTGGATGTAAGAAACGCTTGAGAAACTCAAAATTTTCGCGGTTCTGATGCTCGAAACGAATAACTAGAACGGCCTAGGGGAAAACTACAACTACCGTTGTAATCGGGCGAGTTTCCACTTTCAGATGCAACAGAAATTTTGCGGATTGATCAATCCGTTCGCGAGATATGGCAGTTTGGAGATAAGAAACGCTTGAGAAACTAAAAATTTTCGCAGTTCTGATGCTCGAAACGAGTAACTAGAACGGCCTAGGGGAAAAGTGCGCATACCGTTGTAATCGGGCGAGTTTCTACTTTCAGATGCAACAGAAATTTTGCGGATTGGTCAATCCGTTCGCGAGATATGGCAGTTTGGATGTAAGAAACGCTTGAGAAACTCAAAATTTTCGCAGGTCTGATGCTCGAAACGAGTAACTAGAACGGCCTAGGGGAAAAGTACGCATACCGTTGTAATCGGGCGAGTTTCTACTTTCAGATGCAACAGAAATTTTGCGGATTGGTCAATCCGTTCGCGAGATATGGCAGTTTGGAGGTAAGATACGCTTGAGAAACTCAAAATTTTCGCAGTTCTGATGCTCGACACGAATAACTAGAACGGCCTAGGGGAAAAGTGCCCATACCGTTGTAATCGGGCGAGTTTCTACTTTCAGATGCAACAAAAACCTTGCGGATTGATCAATCCGTTCGCGAGATATGGCAGTTTGGAGATAAGAAACGCATGAGAAACTCAAAATTTTCGCAGTTCTGATGCTCGAAACGAGTAACTAGAACGGCTTAGGGGAAAAGTACGCATACCTTTGTAATCGGGCGAGTTTCTACTTTCAGATGCAACAGAAATTTTGCGGATTGGTCAATCCGTTCGCGAGATATGGCAGTTTGGAGGTAAGAAACGCTTGAGAAACTCAAAATTTTCGCAGTTCTGATGCTCGAAACGAGTAACCAGAACGGCCTAGGGGAAAAGTACGCATACCGTTGTAATCGGGCGAGTTTCTATTTTCAGATGCAACAGAAATTTTGCGGATTGGTCAATCCGTTCGCGAGATATGGCAGTTTGGATGTAAGAAACGCTTGAGAAACTCAAAATTTTCGCAGGTCTGATGCTCGAAACGAGTAACTAGAACGGCCTAGGGGAAAAGTGCGCATACCGTTGTAATCGGGCGAGTTTCTACTTTCAGATGCAACAGAAATTTTGCGGATTGGTCAATCCGTTCGCGAGATATGGCAGTTTGGATGTAAGAAACGCTTGAGAAACTCAAAATTTTCGCAGGTCTGATGCTCGAAACGAGTAACTAGAACGGCCTAGGGGAAAAGTACGCATACCGTTGTAATCGGGCGAGTTTCTACTTTCAGATGCAACAGAAATTTTGCGGATTGGTCAATCCGTTCGCGAGATATGGCAGTTTGGAGGTAAGATACGCTTGAGAAACTCAAAATTTTCGCAGTTCTGATGCTCGACACGAATAACTAGAACGGCCTAGGGGAAAAGTGCCCATACCGTTGTAATCGGGCGAGTTTCTACTTTCAGATGCAACAAAAACCTTGCGGATTGATCAATCCGTTCGCGAGATATGGCAGTTTGGAGATAAGAAACGCATGAGAAACTCAAAATTTTCGCAGTTCTGATGCTCGAAACGAGTAACTAGAACGGCTTAGGGGAAAAGTACGCATACCTTTGTAATCGGGCGAGTTTCTACTTTCAGATGCAACAGAAATTTTGCGGATTGGTCAATCCGTTCGCGAGATATGGCAGTTTGGAGGTAAGAAACGCTTGAGAAACTCAAAATTTTCGCAGTTCTGATGCTCGAAACGAGTAACCAGAACGGCCTAGGGGAAAAGTACGCATACCGTTGTAATCGGGCGAGTTTCTATTTTCAGATGCAACAGAAATTTTGCGGATTGGTCAATCCGTTCGCGAGATATGGCAGTTTGGATGTAAGAAACGCTTGAGAAACTCAAAATTTTCGCAGGTCTGATGCTCGAAACGAGTAACTAGAACGGCCTAGGGGAAAAGTACGCATACCTTTGTAATCGGGCGAGTTTCTACTTTCAGATGCAACAGAAATTTTGCGGATTGGTCAATCCGTTCGCGAGATATGGCAGTTTGGAGATAAGAAACGCATGAGAAACTCAAAATTTTCGCAGTTCTGATGCTCGAAACGAGTAACTAGAACGGCTTAGGGGAAAAGTACGCATACCTTTGTAATCGGGCGAGTTTCTACTTTCAGATGCAACAGAAATTTTGCGGATTGGTCAATCCGTTCGCGAGATATGGCAGTTTGGAGGTAAGAAACGCTTGAGAAACTCAAAATTTTCGCAGTTCTGATGCTCGAAACGAGTAACCAGAACGGCCTAGGGGAAAAGTACGCATACCGTTGTAATCGGGCGAGTTTCTACTTTCAGATGCCTCAGAAATTTTGCGGATTGGTCAATCCGTTCGCGAGATATGTCAGTTTGGAGGTAAGAAACGCTTGAGAAACTCAAAATTTTCGCAGTTCTGATGCTCGAAACGAGTAACTAGAACGGCCTAGGGGAAAAGTACGCATACCGTTGTAATCGGGCGAGTTTCTACTTTCAGATGCAACAGAAATTTTGCGGATTGGTCAATCCGTTCGCGAGATATGGCAGTTTGGAGGTAATATACGCTTGAGAAACTCAAAATTTTCGCAGTTCTGATGCTCGACACGAATAACTAGAACGGCCTAGGGGAAAAGTGCCCATACCGTTGTAATCGGACGAGTTTCTACTTTCAGATGCAACAAAAACCTTGCGGATTGATCAATCCGTTCGCGAGATAGGGCAGTTTGGAGATAAGAAACGCTTGAGAAACTCAAAATTTTCGCAGTTCTGATGCTCGAAACGAGTTACTAGAACGGCCTAGGGGAAAAGTACGCATACCGTTGTAATCGGGCGAGTTTCTATTTTCAGATGCAACAGAAATTTTGCGGATTGGTCAATCCGTTCGCGAGATAGGGCAGTTTGGATGTAAGAAACGCTTGAGAAACTCAAAATTTTCGCAGTTCTGATGCTCGAAACGAATAACTAGAACGGCCTAGGGGAAAACTACAACTACCGTTGTAATCGGGCGAGTTGCCACTTTCAGATGCAAAAAAACCTTGCGGATTGATCAATCCGTTCGCGAGATATGGCAGTTTGGAGATAAGAAACGCTTGAGAAACTCAAAATTTTCGCAATTCTGATGCTAGAAACGAGTAACCAGAACGGCCTAGGGGAAAAGTACGCATACCGTTGTAATCGGGCGAGTTTCTACTTTCAGATGTAACAGAAATTTTGCGGATTGGTCAATCCGTTCGCGAGATATGGCAGTTTGGAGGTAAGAAATGCTTGAGAAACTCAAAATTTTCGCAGTTCTGATGCTCGAAACGAATAATTAGAACGGCCTAGGGGAAAAGTGCCCATACCGTTGTAATCGGGTGAGTTTCTACTTTCAGATGCAAAAAAACCTTGCGGATTGATCAATCCGTTCGCGAGATATGGCAGTTTGGAGATAAGAAACGCTTGAGAAACTCAAAATTTTCGCAGTTCTGATGCTAGAAACGAGTAACCAGAACGGCCTAGGGGAAAAGTACGCATACCGTTGTAATCGGGCGAGTTTCTACTTTCAGATGTAACAGAAATTTTGCGGATTGGTCAATCCGTTCGCGAGATATGGCAGTTTGGAGGTAAGAAACGCTTGAGAAACTCAAAATTTTCGCAGTTCTGATGCTCGACACGAATAACTAGAACGGCCTAGGGGAAAAGTACGCATACCGTTGTAATCGGGCGAGTTTCTGTTTTCAGATGCAACAGAAATTTTGCGGATTGGTCAATCCGATCGCGAGATATGGCAGTTTGGAGATAAGAAACGCTTGAGAAACTCAAAATTTTCGCAGTTCTGATGCTCGAAACGAGTAACCAGAACGGCCTAGGGGAAAAGTACGCATACCGTTGTAATCAGGCGAGTTTCTATTTTCAGATGCAACAGAAATTTTGCGGATTGGTCAATCCGTTCGCGAGATATGGCAGTTTGGATGTAAGAAACGCTTGAGAAACTCAAATTTTCGCGGTTCTGATGCTCGAAACGAATAACGAGAACGGCCTAGGGGAAAACTACAACTACCGTTGTAATCGGGCGAGTTTCCACTTTCAGATGAAACAGAAATTTTGCGGATTGATCAATCCGTTCGCGAGATATGGCAGTTTGGATGTAAGAAACGCTTTAGAAACTCAAAATTTTCGCAGTTCTGATGCTCGAAACGAATAACTAGAACGGCCCAGGGGAAAAGTGCGCATACCGTTTTAATCGGGCGAGTTTCTACTTTCAAATGCAACAGAAATTTTGCGGATTGGTCAATGCGTTCGCGAGATATGGCAGTTTGGATGTAAGAAACGCTTGAGAAACTCAAAATTTTCGCAGGTCTGATGCTCGAAACGAGTAACTAGAACGGCCTAGGGGAAAAGTACGCATACCGTTGTAATCGGGCGAGTTTCTATTTTCAGATGCAACAGAAATTTTGCGGATTGGTCAATCCGTTCGCGAGATATGGCAGTTTGGATGTAAGAAACGCTTGAGAAACTCAAAATTTTCGCAGGTCTGATGCTCGAAACGAGTAACTAGAACGGCCTAGGGGAAAAGTACGCATACCTTTGTAATCGGGCGAGTTTCTACTTTCAGATGCAACAGAAATTTTGCGGATTGGTCAATCCGTTCGCGAGATATGGCAGTTTGGATGTAAGAAACGCTTGAGAAACTCAAAATTTTCGCAGGTCTGATGCTCGAAACGAGTAACTAGAACGGCCTAGGGGAAAAGTACGCATACCGTTGTAATCGGGCGAGTTTCTACTTTCAGATGCAACAGAAATTTTGCGGATTGGTCAATCCGTTCGCGAGATATGGCAGTTTGGAGGTAAGATACGCTTGAGAAACTCAAAATTTTCGCAGTTCTGATGCTCGACACGAATAACTAGAACGGCCTAGGGGAAAAGTGCCCATACCGTTGTAATCGGGCGAGTTTCTACTTTCAGATGCAACAAAAACCTTGCGGATTGATCAATCCGTTCGCGAGATATGGCAGTTTGGAGATAAGAAACGCATGAGAAACTCAAAATTTTCGCAGTTCTGATGCTCGAAACGAGTAACTAGAACGGCTTAGGGGAAAAGTACGCATACCTTTGTAATCGGGCGAGTTTCTACTTTCAGATGCAACAGAAATTTTGCGGATTGGTCAATCCGTTCGCGAGATATGGCAGTTTGGAGGTAAGAAACGCTTGAGAAACTCAAAATTTTCGCAGTTCTGATGCTCGAAACGAGTAACCAGAACGGCCTAGGGGAAAAGTACGCATACCGTTGTAATCGGGCGAGTTTCTATTTTCAGATGCAACAGAAATTTTGCGGATTGGTCAATCCGTTCGCGAGATATGGCAGTTTGGATGTAAGAAACGCTTGAGAAACTCAAAATTTTCGCAGGTCTGATGCTCGAAACGAATAATTAGAACGGCCTAGGGGAAAAGTACGCATACCTTTGTAATCGGGCGAGTTTCTACTTTCAGATGCAACAGAAATTTTGCGGATTGGTCAATCCGTTCGCGAGATATGGCAGTTTGGAGATAAGAAACGCATGAGAAACTCAAAATTTTCGCAGTTCTGATGCTCGAAACGAGTAACTAGAACGGCTTAGGGGAAAAGTACGCATACCTTTGTAATCGGGCGAGTTTCTACTTTCAGATGCAACAGAAATTTTGCGGATTGGTCAATCCGTTCGCGAGATATGGCAGTTTGGAGGTAAGAAACGCTTGAGAAACTCAAAATTTTCGCAGTTCTGATGCTCGAAACGAGTAACCAGAACGGCCTAGGGGAAAAGTACGCATACCGTTGTAATCGGGCGAGTTTCTACTTTCAGATGCCTCAGAAATTTTGCGGATTGGTCAATCCGTTCGCGAGATATGTCAGTTTGGAGGTAAGAAACGCTTGAGAAACTCAAAATTTTCGCAGTTCTGATGCTCGAAACGAGTAACTAGAACGGCCTAGGGGAAAAGTACGCATACCGTTGTAATCGGGCGAGTTTCTACTTTCAGATGCAACAGAAATTTTGCGGATTGGTCAATCCGTTCGCGAGATATGGCAGTTTGGAGGTAATATACGCTTGAGAAACTCAAAATTTTCGCAGTTCTGATGCTCGACACGAATAACTAGAACGGCCTAGGGGAAAAGTGCCCATACCGTTGTAATCGGACGAGTTTCTACTTTCAGATGCAACAAAAACCTTGCGGATTGATCAATCCGTTCGCGAGATAGGGCAGTTTGGAGATAAGAAACGCTTGAGAAACTCAAAATTTTCGCAGTTCTGATGCTCGAAACGAGTTACTAGAACGGCCTAGGGGAAAAGTACGCATACCGTTGTAATCGGGCGAGTTTCTATTTTCAGATGCAACAGAAATTTTGCGGATTGGTCAATCCGTTCGCGAGATAGGGCAGTTTGGATGTAAGAAACGCTTGAGAAACTCAAAATTTTCGCAGTTCTGATGCTCGAAACGAATAACTAGAACGGCCTAGGGGAAAACTACAACTACCGTTGTAATCGGGCGAGTTGCCACTTTCAGATGCAAAAAAACCTTGCGGATTGATCAATCCGTTCGCGAGATATGGCAGTTTGGAGATAAGAAACCCTTGAGAAACTCAAAATTTTCGCAATTCTGATGCTAGAAACGAGTAACCAGAACGGCCTAGGGGAAAAGTACGCATACCGTTGTAATCGGGCGAGTTTCTACTTTCAGATGTAACAGAAATTTTGCGGATTGGTCAATCCGTTCGCGAGATATGGCAGTTTGGAGGTAAGAAATGCTTGAGAAACTCAAAATTTTCGCAGTTCTGATGCTCGAAACGAATAACTAGAACGGCCTAGGGGAAAAGTGCCCATACCGTTGTAATCGGGTGAGTTTCTACTTTCAGATGCAAAAAAACCTTGCGGATTGATCAATCCGTTCGCGAGATATGGCAGTTTGGAGATAAGAAACGCTTGAGAAACTCAAAATTTTCGCAGTTCTGATGCTCGAAACGAGTAACCAGAACGGCCTAGGGGAAAAATACGCATACCGTTGTAATCAGGCGAGTTTCTATTTTCAGATGCAACAGAAATTTTGCGGATTGGTCAATCCGTTCGCGAGATATGTCAGTTTGGAGGTAAGAAACGCTTGAGAAACTCAAAATTTTCGCAGTTATGATGCTCGAAACGAGTAACTAGAACGGCCTAGGGGAAAAGTACGCATACCGTTGTAATCGGGCGAGTTTCTACTTTCAGATGCAACAGAAATTTTGCGGATTGGTCAATCCGTTCGCGAGATATGGCAGTTTGGAGGTAATATACGCTTGAGAAACTCAAAATTTTCGCAGTTCTGATGCTCGACACGAATAACTAGAACGGCCTAGGGGAAAAGTGCCCATACCGTTGTAATCGGACGAGTTTCTACTTTCAGATGCAACAAAATCCTTGCGGATTGATCAATCCGTTCGCGAGATAGGGCAGTTTGGAGATAAGAAACGCTTGAGAAACTCAAAATTTTCGCAGTTCTGATGCTCGAAACGAGTTACTAGAACGGCCTAGGGGAAAAGTACGCATACCGTTGTAATCGGGCGAGTTTCTATTTTCAGATGCAACAGAAATTTTGCGGATTGGTCAATCCGTTCGCGAGATAGGGCAGTTTGGATGTAAGAAACGCTTGAGAAACTCAAAATTTTCGCAGTTCTGATGCTCGAAACGAATAACTAGAACGGCCTAGGGGAAAACTACAACTACCGTTGTAATCGGGCGAGTTTCCACTTTCAGATGCAACAGAAATTTTGCGGATTGATCAATCCGTTCGCGAGATATGGCAGTTTGGAGATAAGAAACGCTTGAGAAACTCAAAATTTTCGCAGTTCTGATGCTCGCCACGAATAACTAGAACGGCCTAGGGGAAAAGTGCGCATACCGTTGTAATCGGGCGAGTTTCTACTTTCAGATGCAACAGAAATTTTGCGGATTGATCAATCCGTTCGCGAAATATGGCAGTTTGGAGGTAAGAAATGCTTGAGAAACTCAAAATTTTCGCAGTTCTGATGCTCGAAACGAATAACTAGAACGGCCTAGGGGAAAAGTGCCCATACCGTTGTAATCGGGTGAGTTTCTACTTTCAGATGCAAAAAAACCTTGCGGATTGATCAATCCGTTCGCGAGATATGGCAGTTTGGAGATAAGAAACGCTTGAGAAACTCAAAATTTTCGCAGTTCTGATGCTAGAAACGAGTAACCAGAACGGCCTAGGGGAAAAGTACGCATACCGTTGTAATCGGGCGAGTTTCTACTTTCAGATGTAACAGAAATTTTGCGGATTGGTCAATCCGTTCGCGAGATATGGCAGTTTGGAGGTAAGAAACGCTTGAGAAACTCAAAATTTTCGCAGTTCTGATGCTCGACACGAATAACTAGAACGGCCTAGGGGAAAAGTACGCATACCGTTGTAATCGGGCGAGTTTCTGTTTTCAGATGCAACAGAAATTTTGCGGATTGGTCAATCCGTTCGCGAGATATGGCAGTTTGGAGATAAGAAACGCTTGAGAAACTCAAAATTTTCGCAGTTCTGATGCTCGAAACGAGTAACCAGAACGGCCTAGGGGAAAAGTACGCATACCGTTGTAATCAGGCGAGTTTCTATTTTCAGATGCAACAGAAATTTTGCGGATTGGTCAATCCGTTCGCGAGATATGGCAGTTTGGATGTAAGAAACGCTTGAGAAACTCAAAATTTTCGCGGTTCTGATGCTCGAAACGAATAACGAGAACGGCCTAGGGGAAAACTACAACTACCGTTGTAATCGGGCGAGTTTCCACTTTCAGATGAAACAGAAATTTTGCGGATTGATCAATCCGTTCGCGAGATATGGCAGTTTGGATGTAAGAAACGCTTTAGAAACTCAAAATTTTCGCAGTTCTGATGCTCGAAACGAATAACTAGAACGGCCCAGGGGAAAAGTGCGCATACCGTTTTAATCGGGCGAGTTTCTACTTTCAAATGCAACAGAAATTTTGCGGATTGGTCAATGCGTTCGCGAGATATGGCAGTTTGGAGGTAAGAAACGCTTGAGAAACTCAAAATTTTCGCAGTTCTGATGCTCGAAACGAGTAACTAGAACGGCCTAGGGGAAAAGTACGCATACCGTTGTAATCGGGCGAGTTTCTACTTTCAGATGCAACAGAAGTTTTGCGGATTGGTCAATCCGTTCGCGAGATATGTCAGTTTGGAGGTAAGAAACGCTTGAGAAACTCAAAATTTTCGCCGTTCTGATGCTCGAAACGAATAACTAGAACGGCCTAGGGGAAAAGTACGCATACCGTTGTAATCGGGCGAGTTTCCACTTTCAGATGCAACAGAAATTTTGCGGATTGATCAATCCGTTCGCGAGATATGGCAGTTTGGAGATAAGAAACGCTTGAGAAACTAAAAATTTTCGCAGTTCTGATGCTCGAAACGAGTAACTAGAACGGCCTAGGGGAAAAGTGCGCATACCGTTGTAATCGGGCGAGTTTCTACTTTCAGATGCAACAGAAATTTTGCGGATTGGTCAATCCGTTCGCGAGATATGGCAGTTTGGATGTAAGAAACGCTTGAGAAACTCAAAATTTTCGCAGGTCTGATGCTCGAAACGAGTAACTAGAACGGCCTAGGGGAAAAGTACGCATACCGTTGTAATCGGGCGAGTTTCTACTTTCAGATGCAACAGAAATTTTGCGGATTGGTCAATCCGTTCGCGAGATATGGCAGTTTGGAGGTAAGATACGCTTGAGAAACTCAAAATTTTCGCATTTCTGATGCTCGACACGAATAACTAGAACGGCCTAGGGGAAAAGTGCCCATACCGTTGTAATCGGGCGAGTTTCTACTTTCAGATGCAACAAAAACCTTGCGGATTGATCAATCCGTTCGCGAGATATGGCAGTTTGGAGATAAGAAACGCATGAGAAACTCAAAATTTTCGCAGGTCTGATGCTCGAAACGAGTAACTAGAACGGCCTAGGGGAAAAGTACGCATACCGTTGTAATCGGGCGAGTTTCTACTTTCAGATGCAACAGAAATTTTGCGGATTGGTCAATCCGTTCGCGAGATATGGCAGTTTGGAGGTAAAATACGCTTGAGAAACTCAAAATTTTCGCAGTTCTGATGCTCGACACGAATGACTAGGACGGCCTAGGGGAGAAGTACGCATACCGTTGTAATCGGGCGAGTTTCTACTTTCAGATGCAACAGAAATTTTGCGGATTGGTCAATCCGTTCACGAGATATGGCCGTTTGGATGTAAGAAACGCTTTAGAAACTCAAAATTTTCGCAGTTCTGATGCTCGAAACGAATAACTAGAACGGCCTAGGGGAAAAGTGCGCATACCGTTGTAATCGGGCGAGTTTCTACTTTCAGATGCAACAGAAATTTTGCGGATTGGTCAATCCGTTCGCGAGATATGGCAGTTTGGAGGTAAGAAACGCTTGAGAAACTCAAAATTTTCGCAGTTCTGATGCTCGAAACGAGTAACCAGAACGGCCTAGGGGAAAAGTACGCATACCGTTGTAATCGGGCGAGTTTCTATTTTCAGATGCAACAGAAATTTTGCGGATTGGTCAATCCGTTCGCGAGATATGGCAGTTTGGATGTAAGAAACGCTTGAGAAACTCAAAATTTTCGCGGTTCTGATGCTCGAAACGAATAACTAGAACGGCCTAGGGGAAAACTACAACTACCGTTGTAATCGGGCGAGTTTCCACTTTCAGATGCAACAGAAATTTTGCGGATTGATCAATCCGTTCGCGAGGTATGGCAGTTTGGAGATAAGAAACGCTTGAGAAACTAAAAATTTTCGCAGTTCTGATGCTCGAAACGAGTAACTAGAACGGCCTAGGGGAAAAGTGCGCATAGCGTTGTAATCGGGCGAGTTTCTACTTTCAGATGCCTCAGAAATTTTGCGGATTGGTCAATCCGTTCGCGAGATATGTCAGTTTGGAGGTAAGAAACGCTTGAGAAACTCAAAATTTTCGCAGTTCTGATGCTCGAAACGAGTAACTAGAACGGCCTAGGGGAAAAGTACGCATACCGTTGTAATCGGGCGAGTTTCTACTTTCAGATGCAACAGAAATTTTGCGGATTGGTCAATCCGTTCGCGAGATATGGCAGTTTGGAGGTAATATACGCTTGAGAAACTCAAAATTTTCGCAGTTCTGATGCTCGACACGAATAACTAGAACGGCCTAGGGGAAAAGTGCCCATACCGTTGTAATCGGACGAGTTTCTACTTTCAGATGCAACAAAAACCTTGCGGATTGATCAATCCGTTCGCGAGATAGGGCAGTTTGGAGATAAGAAACGCTTGAGAAACTTAAAATTTTCGCAGTTCTGATGCTCGAAACGAGTTACTAGAACGGCCTAGGGGAAAAGTACGCATACCGTTGTAATCGGGCGAGTTTCTATTTTCAGATGCAACAGAAATTTTGCGGATTGGTCAATCCGTTCGCGAGATAGGGCAGTTTGGATGTAAGAAACGCTTGAGAAACTCAAAATTTTCGCAGTTCTGATGCTCGAAACGAATAACTAGAACGGCCTAGGGGAAAACTACAACTACCGTTGTAATCGGGCGAGTTTCCACTTTCAGATGCAACAGAAATTTTGCGGATTGATCAATCCGTTCGCGAGATATGGCAGTTTGGAGATAAGAAACGCTTGAGAAACTCAAAATTTTCGCAGTTCTGATGCTCGCCACGAATAACTAGAACGGCCTAGGGGAAAAGTGCGCATACCGTTGTAATCGGGCGAGTTTCTACTTTCAGATGCAACAGAAATTTTGCGGATTGATCAATCCGTTCGCGAAATATGGCAGTTTGGAGGTAAGAAATGCTTGAGAAACTCAAAATTTTCGCAGTTCTGATGCTCGAAACGAATAACTAGAACGGCCTAGGGGAAAAGTACGCATACCGTTGTTATCGGGCGAGTTTCTACTTTCAGATGCAACAGAAATTTTGCGGATTGGTCAATCCGTTCGCGAGATATGGCAGTTTGGAGGTAAGAAACGCTTGAGAAACTCAAAATTTTCGCAGTTCTGATGCTCGACACGAATAACTAGAACGGCCTAGGGGAAAAGTACGCATACCGTTGTAATCAGGCGAGTTTCTATTTTCAGATGCAACAGAAATTTTGCGGATTGGTCAATCCGTTCGCGAGATATGGCAGTTTGGATGTAAGAAACGCTTGAGAAACTCAAAATTTTCGCGGTTCTGATGCTCGAAACGAATAACGAGAACGGCCTAGGGGAAAACTACAACTACCGTTGTAATCGGGCGAGTTTCCACTTTCAGATGCAACAGAAATTTTGCGGATTGATCAATCCGTTCGCGAGATATGGCAGTTTGGATGTAAGAAACGCTTTAGAAACTCAAAATTTTCGCAGTTCTGATGCTCGAAACGAATAACTAGAACGGCCCAGGGGAAAAGTGCGCATACCGTTGTAATCGGGCGAGTTTCTACTTTCAAATGCAACAGAAATTTTGCGGATTGGTCAATGCGTTCGCGAGGTATGGCAGTTTGGAGGTAAGAAACGCTTGAGAAACTCAAAATTTTCGCAGTTCTGATGCTCGAAACGAGTAACTAGAACGGCCTAGGGGAAAAGTACGCATACCGTTGTAATCGGGCGAGTTTCTACTTTCAGATGCAACAGAAGTTTTGCGGATTGGTCAATCCGTTCGCGAGATATGGCAGTTTGGAGGTAAGATACGCTTGAGAAACTCAAAATTTTCGCAGTTCTGATGCTCGACACGAATAACTAGAACGGCCTAGGGGAAAAGTGCCCATACCGTTGTAATCGGGCGAGTTTCTACTTTCAGATGCAACAAAAACCTTGCGGATTGATCAATCCGTTCGCGAAATATGGCAGTTTGGAGATAAGAAACGCTTGAGAAACTCAAAATTTTCGCAGTTCTGATGCTCGAAACGAGTAACTAGAACGGCCTAGGGGAAAAGTACGCATACCGTTGTAATCGGGCGAGTTTCTATTTTCAGATGCAACAGAAATTTTGCGGATTGGTCAATCCGTTCGCGAGATATGGCAGTTTGGATGTAAGAAACGCTTGAGAAACTCAAAATTTTCGCAGTTCTGATGCTCGAAACGAGTAACCAGGACGGCCTAGGGGAAAAGTACGCATACCGTTGTAATCGGGCGAGTTTCTATTTTCAGATGCAACAGAAATTTTGCGGATTGGTCAATCCGTTCGCGAGATATGTCAGTTTGGAGGTAAGAAACGCTTGAGAAACTCAAAATTTTCGCCGTTCTGATGCTCGAAACGAATAACTAGAACGGCCTAGGGGAAAATTACAACTACCGTTGTAATCGGGCGAGTTTCCACTTTCAGATGCAACAGAAATTTTGCGGATTGATCAATCCGTTCGCGAGATATGGCAGTTTGGAGATAAGAAACGCTTGAGAAACTAAAAATTTTCGCTGTTCTGATGCTCGAAACGAGTAACTAGAACGGCCTAGGGGAAAAGTGCGCATAGCGTTGTAATCGGGCGAGTTTCTACTTTCAGATGCCTCAGAAATTTTGCGGATTGGTCAATCCGTTCGCGAGATATGTCAGTTTGGAGGTAAGAAACGCTTGAGAAACTCAAAATTTTCGCCGTTCTGATGCTCGAAACGAATAACTAGAACGGCCTAGGGGAAAAGTACGCATACCGTTGTAATCGGGCGAGTTTCCACTTTCAGATGCAACAGAAATTTTGCGGATTGATCAATCCGTTCGCGAGATATGGCAGTTTGGAGATAAGAAACGCTTGAGAAACTAAAAATTTTCGCAGTTCTGATGCTCGAAACGAGTAACTAGAACGGCCTAGGGGAAAAGTGCGCATAGCGTTGTAATCGGGCGAGTTTCTACTTTCAGATGCCTCAGAAATTTTGCGGATTGGTCAATCCGTTCGCGAGATATGTCAGTTTGGAGGTAAGAAACGCTTGAGAAACTCAAAATTTTCGCCGTTCTGATGCTCGAAACGAATAACTAGAACGGCCTAGGGGAAAAGTACGCATACCGTTGTAATCGGGCGAGTTTCCACTTTCAGATGCAACAGAAATTTTGCGGATTGATCAATCCGTTCGCGAGATATGGCAGTTTGGAGATAAGAAACGCTTGAGAAACTAAAAATTTTCGCAGTTCTGATGCTCGAAACGAGTAACTAGAACGGCCTAGGGGAAAAGTGCGCATACCGTTGTAATCGGGCGAGTTTCTACTTTCAGATGCAACAGAAATTTTGCGGATTGGTCAATCCGTTCGCGAGATATGGCAGTTTGGATGTAAGAAACGCTTGAGAAACTCAAAATTTTCGCAGGTCTGATGCTCGAAACGAGTAACTAGAACGGCCTAGGGGAAAAGTACGCATACCGTTGTAATCGGGCGAGTTTCTACTTTCAGATGCAACAGAAATTTTGCGGATTGGTCAATCCGTTCGCGAGATATGGCAGTTTGGAGGTAAGATACGCTTGAGAAACTCAAAATTTTCGCAGTTCTGATGCTCGACACGAATGACTAGGACCGCCTAGGGGAGAAGTACGCATACCGTTGTAATCGGGCGAGTTTCTACTTTCAGATGCAACAGAAATTTTGCGGATTGGTCAATCCGTTCACGAGATATGGCCGTTTGGATGTAAGAAACGCTTTAGAAACTCAAAATTTTCGCAGTTCTGATGCTCGAAACGAATAACTAGAACGGCCTAGGGGAAAAGTGCGCATACCGTTGTAATCGGGCGAGTTTCTACTTTCAGATGCTACAGAAATTTTGCGGATTGATCAACCCGTTCGCGAGATATGGCAGTTTGGAGGTAAGAAACGCTTGAGAAACTCAAAATTTTCGCAGTTCTGATGCTCGCCACGAATAACTAGAACGGCCTAGGGGAAAAGTACGCATACCGTTGTAATCGGGCGAGTTTTTACTTTCAGATGCAACAGAAATTTTGCGGATTGATCAATCCGTTCGCGAGATATGACAGTTTGGAGATAAGAAACGCTTGAGAAACTCAAAATTTTCGCAGTTCTGATGCTCGAAACGAGTAACTAGAACGGCCTAGGAGAATAGTACGCATACCGTTGTAATCGGGCGAGTTTCTACTTTCAGATGCAACAGAGATTTTGCGGATTAGTCAATCCGTTCGCGAGATATGGCAGTTTGGAGGTAAGAAACGCTTGAGAAACTCAAAATTTTCGCCGTTCTGATGCTCGAAACGAATAACTAGAACGGCCTAGGGGAAAAGTACGCATACCGTTGTAATCGGGCGAGTTTCCACTTTCAGATGCAACAGAAGTTTTGCGGATTGATCAATCCGTTCGCGAAATATGGCAGTTTGCAGATAAGAAACGCTTGAGAAACTCAAAATTTTCGCAGTTCTGATGCTCGAAGCGAGTAACCAGAACGGCCTAGGGGAAAAGTACGCATACCGTTGTAATCGGGCGAGTTTCTATTTTCAGATGCAACAGAAATTTTGCGGATTGGTCAATCCGTTCGCGAGATATGGCAGTTTGGATGTAAGAAACGCTTGAGAAACTCAAAATTTTCGCGGTTCTGATGCTCGAAACGAATAACTAGAACGGCCTAGGGGAAAACTACAACTACCGTTGTAATCGGGCGAGTTTCCACTTTCAGATGCAACAGAAATTTTGCGGATTGATCAATCCGTTCGCGAGATATGGCAGTTTGGAGATAAGAAACGCTTGAGAAACTAAAAATTTTCGCAGTTCTGATGCTCGAAACGAGTAACTAGAACGGCCTAGGGGAAAAGTGCGCATACCGTTGTAATCGGGCGAGTTTCTACTTTCAGATGCAACAGAAATTTTGCGGATTGGTCAATCCGTTCGCGAGATATGGCAGTTTGGATGTAAGAAACGCTTGAGAAACTCAAAATTTTCGCAGGTCTGATGCTCGAAACGAGTAACTGGAACGGCCTAGGGGGAAAGTGCGAAGACCGTTGTAATCGGGCGAGTTTCTACTTTCAGATGCAACAGAAATTTTGCGGATTGGTCAATCCGTTCGCGAGATATGGCAGTTTGGAGGTAAGATACGCTTGAGAAACTCAAAATTTTCGCAGTTCTGATGCTCGACACGAATAACTAGAACGGCCTAGGGGAAAAGTGCCCATACCGTTGTAATCGGGCGAGTTTCTACTTTCAGATGCAACAAAAACCTTGCGGATTGATCAATCCGTTCGCGAGATATGGCAGTTTGGAGATAAGAAACGCTTGAGAAACTCAAAATTTTCGCAGTTCTGATGCTCGAAACGAGTAACTAGAACGGCCTAGGGGAAAAGTACGCATACCGTTGTAATCGGGCGAGTTTCTATTTTCAGATGCAACCGAAATTTTGCGGATTGGTCAATCCGTTCGCGAGATATGGCAGTTTGGATGTAAGAAACGCTTGAGAAACTCAAAATTTTCGCAGTTCTGATGCTCGAAACGAATAACTAGAACGGCCTAGGGGAAAACTACAACTACCGTTGTAATCGGGCGAGTTTCCACTTTCAGATGCAACAGAAATTTTGCGGATTGATCAATCCGTTCGCGAGATATGGCAGTTTGGAGATAAGAAACGCTTGAGAAACTCAAAATTTTCGCAGTTCTGATGCTCGAAACGAATAACTAGAACGGCCTAGGGGAAAACTACAACTACCGTTGTAATCGGGCGCGTTTCCACTTTCAGATGCAACAGAAATTTTGCGGATCGGTCAATCCGTTCGCGAGATATGGCAGTTTGGATGTAAGAAACGCTTGAGAAACTCAAAATTTTCGCAGTTCTGATGCTCGAAACGAATAACTGGAACGGCCTAGTGGAAAACTACCCATACCGCTGTAATCGGGCGAGTCTCTACTTTCAGATGCAACAGAAACTTTGCGGATTGGTCAATCCGTTCGCGAGATATGGCAGTTTGGAGGTAAGGAACGCTTGAGAAACTCAAAATTTTCGCAGTTCTGATGCTCGACACGAATAACTAGAACGGCCTAGGGGAAAAGTACGCATACCGTTGTAAACGGGCGAGTTTCTATTTTCAGATGCAACAGAAATTTTGCGGATTGGTGTATCCGTTCGCAAAATATGGCAGTTTGGATGTAAGAAACGCTTGAGAAACTCAAAGTTTTCGCAGTTCTGATTCTCGAAACGAATAACTAGAACGGCCTAGGGGAAAACAACACCCACCGTTGTAATCGGGCGAGTTTCTACTTTCAAATGCAACAGAAATTTTGCGGATTGGTCAATGCGTTCGCGAGATATGGCAGTTTGGAGGTAAGAAACGCTTGAGAAACTCAAAATTTTCGCAGTTCTGATGCTCGACACGAATAACTAGAACGGCCTAGGGGAAAAGTGCCCATACCGTTGTAATCGGGCGAGTTTCTACTTTCAGATGCAACAAAAACCTTGCGGATTGATCAATCCGTTCGCGAGATATGGCAGTTTGGAGATAAGAAACGCTTGAGAAACTCAAAATTTTCGCAGTTCTGATGCTCGAAACGAGTAACTAGAACGGCCTAGGGGAAAAGTACGCATACCGTTGTAATCGGGCGAGTTTCTATTTTCAGATGCAACAAAAACCTTGCGGATTGATCAATCCGTTCGCGAGATATGGCAGTTTGGAGATAAGAAACGCTTGAGAAACTCAAAATTTTCGCAGTTCTGATGCTCGAAACGAATAACTAGAACGGCCTAGGGGAAAACAACACCCACCGTTGTAATCGGGCGAGTTTCTACTTTCAAATGCAACAGAAATTTTGCGGATTGGTCAATGCGTTCGCGAGATATGGCAGTTTGGAGGTAAGAAACGCTTGAGAAACTCAAAATTTTCGCCGTTCTGATGCTCGAAACGAATAACTAGAACGGCCTAGGGGAAAAGTACGCATACCGTTGTAATCGGGCGAGTTTCCACTTTCAGATGCAACAGAAGTTTTGCGGATTGATCAATCCGTTCGCGAAATATGGCAGTTTGCAGATAAGAAACGCTTGAGAAACTCAAAATTTTCGCAGTTCTGATGCTCGAAGCGAGTAACCAGAACGGCCTAGGGGAAAAGTACGCATACCGTTGTAATCGGGCGAGTTTCTATTTTCAGATGCAACAGAAATTTTGCGGATTGGTCAATCCGTTCGCGAGATATGGCAGTTTGGATGTAAGAAACGCTTGAGAAACTCAAAATTTTCGCGGTTCTGATGCTCGAAACGAATAACTAGAACGGCCTAGGGGAAAACTACAACTACCGTTGTAATCGGGCGAGTTTCCACTTTCAGATGCAACAGAAATTTTGCGGATTGATCAATCCGTTCGCGAGATATGGCAGTTTGGAGATAAGAAACGCTTGAGAAACTAAAAATTTTCGCAGTTCTGATGCTCGAAACGAGTAACTAGAACGGCCTAGGGGAAAAGTGCGCATACCGTTGTAATCGGGCGAGTTTCTACTTTCAGATGCAACAGAAATTTTGCGGATTGGTCAATCCGTTCGCGAGATATGGCAGTTTGGATGTAAGAAACGCTTGAGAAACTCAAAATTTTCGCAGGTCTGATGCTCGAAACGAGTAACTGGAACGGCCTAGGGGGAAAGTGCGAAGACCGTTGTAATCGGGCGAGTTTCTACTTTCAGATGCAACAGAAATTTTGCGGATTGGTCAATCCGTTCGCGAGATATGGCAGTTTGGAGGTAAGATACGCTTGAGAAACTCAAAATTTTCGCAGTTCTGATGCTCGACACGAATAACTAGAACGGCCTAGGGGAAAAGTGCCCATACCGTTGTAATCGGGCGAGTTTCTACTTTCAGATGCAACAAAAACCTTGCGGATTGATCAATCCGTTCGCGAGATATGGCAGTTTGGAG
Organism: Ptiloglossa arizonensis; assembly: GCF_051014685.1. NCBI lineage: Eukaryota > Metazoa > Arthropoda > Insecta > Hymenoptera > Colletidae > Ptiloglossa > Ptiloglossa arizonensis. The sequence continues at coordinate 335,657 of NW_027478767.1, read as the reverse complement.
ATAAGAAACGCTTGAGAAACTCAAAATTTTCGCAGTTCTGATGCTCGAAACGAGTAACTAGAACGGCCTAGGGGAAAAGTACGCATACCGTTGTAATCGGGCGAGTTTCTATTTTCAGATGCAACCGAAATTTTGCGGATTGGTCAATCCGTTCGCGAGATATGGCAGTTTGGATGTAAGAAACGCTTGAGAAACTCAAAATTTTCGCAGTTCTGATGCTCGAAACGAATAACTAGAACGGCCTAGGGGAAAACTACAACTACCGTTGTAATCGGGCGAGTTTCCACTTTCAGATGCAACAGAAATTTTGCGGATTGATCAATCCGTTCGCGAGATATGGCAGTTTGGAGATAAGAAACGCTTGAGAAACTCAAAATTTTCGCAGTTCTGATGCTCGAAACGAATAACTAGAACGGCCTAGGGGAAAACTACAACTACCGTTGTAATCGGGCGCGTTTCCACTTTCAGATGCAACAGAAATTTTGCGGATCGGTCAATCCGTTCGCGAGATATGGCAGTTTGGATGTAAGAAACGCTTGAGAAACTCAAAATTTTCGCAGTTCTGATGCTCGAAACGAATAACTGGAACGGCCTAGTGGAAAACTACCCATACCGCTGTAATCGGGCGAGTCTCTACTTTCAGATGCAACAGAAACTTTGCGGATTGGTCAATCCGTTCGCGAGATATGGCAGTTTGGAGGTAAGGAACGCTTGAGAAACTCAAAATTTTCGCAGTTCTGATGCTCGACACGAATAACTAGAACGGCCTAGGGGAAAAGTACGCATACCGTTGTAAACGGGCGAGTTTCTATTTTCAGATGCAACAGAAATTTTGCGGATTGGTGTATCCGTTCGCAAAATATGGCAGTTTGGATGTAAGAAACGCTTGAGAAACTCAAAGTTTTCGCAGTTCTGATTCTCGAAACGAATAACTAGAACGGCCTAGGGGAAAACAACACCCACCGTTGTAATCGGGCGAGTTTCTACTTTCAAATGCAACAGAAATTTTGCGGATTGGTCAATGCGTTCGCGAGATATGGCAGTTTGGAGGTAAGAAACGCTTGAGAAACTCAAAATTTTCGCAGTTCTGATGCTCGACACGAATAACTAGAACGGCCTAGGGGAAAAGTGCCCATACCGTTGTAATCGGACGAGTTTCTACTTTCAGATGCAACAAAAACCTTGCGGATTGATCAATCCGTTCGCGAGATATGGCAGTTTGGAGATAAGAAACGCTTGAGAAACTCAAAATTTTCGCAGTTCTGATGCTCGAAACGAGTTACTAGAACGGCCTAGGGGAAAAGTACGCATACCGTTGTAATCGGGCGAGTTTCTATTTTCAGATGCAACAGGAATTTTGCGGATTGATCAATCCGTTCGCGAGATATGGCAGTTTGGAGATAAGAAACGCTTGAGAAACTCAAAATTTTCGCATTTCTGATGCTCGAAACGAGTTACTAGAACGGCCTAGGGGAAAAGTACGCATACCGTTGTAATCGGGCGAGTTTCTATTTTCAGATGCAACAGGAATTTTGCGGATTGGTCAATCCGTTCGCGAGATATGGCAGTTTGGATGTAAGAAACGCTTGAGAAACTCAAAATTTTCGCAGTTCTGATGCTCGAAACGAATAACTAGAACGGCCTAGGGGAAAACTACAACTACCGTTGTAATCGGGCGAGTTTCCACTTTCAGATGCAACAGAAATTTTGCGGATTGATCAATCCGTTCGCGAAATATGGCAGTTTGGAGGTAAGAAATGCTTGAGAAACTCAAAATTTTCGCAGTTCTGATGCTCGAAACGAATAACTAGAACGGCCTAGGGGAAAAGTGCCCATACCGTTGTAATCGGGCGAGTTTCTACTTTCAGATGCAAAAAAACCTTGCGGATTGGTCAATCCGTTCGCGAGATATGGCAGTTTGGATGTAAGAAAGGCTTGAGAAACTCATAATTTTCGCAGTTCTGATGCTCGAAACGAATAACTAGAACGGCCTAGGGGAAAACTACAACTACCGTTGTAATCGGGCGAGTTTCCACTTTCAGATGCAACAGAAATTTTGCGGATCGGTCAATCCGTTCGCGAGATATGGCAGTTTGGATGTAAGAAACGCTTGAGAAACTCAAAATTTTCGCAGTTCTGATGCTCGAAACGAATAACTGGAACGGCCTAGTGGAAAACTACCCATACCGCTGTAATCGGGCGAGTTTCTACTTTCAGATGCAAAAAAACCTTGCGGATTGGTCAATCCGTTCGCGAGATATGGCAGTTTGGATGTAAGAAAGGCTTGAGAAACTCATAATTTTCGCAGTTCTGATGCTCGAAACGAATAACTAGAACGGCCTAGGGGAAAACTACAACTACCGTTGTAATCGGGCGAGTTTCCACTTTCAGATGCAACAGAAATTTTGCGGATTGGTCAATCCGTTCGCGAGATATGGCAGTTTGGAGATAAGAAACGCTTGAGAAACTCAAAATTTTCGCAGTTCTGATGCTCGAAACGAATGACTAGGACGGCCTAGGGGAGAAGTACGCATACCGTTGTAATCGGGCGAGTTTCTACTATCAGATGCAACAGAAATTTTGCGGATTGGTCAATCCGTTCGCGAGATATGGCCGTTTGGATGTAAGAAACGCTTTAGAAACTCAAAATTTTCGCAGTTCTGATGCTCGAAACGAGTAACTAGAACTGCCTAGGGGAAAAGTACGCATACCGTTGTAATCGGGCGAGTTTCTACTTTCAGATGCAACAGAAATTTTGCGGATTGGTCAATCCGTTCGCGAGATATGGCAGTTTGGAGGTAAGAAACGCTTGAGAAACTCAAAATTTTCGCAGTTCTGATGCTCGAAACGAATAACTAGAACGGCCTAGGGGAAAAGTGCGCATACCGTTGTAATCGGGCGAGTTTCTACTTTCAGATGCAACAGAAATTTTGCGGATTGATCAATCCGTTCGCGAAATATGGCAGTTTGGAGGTAAGAAACGCTTGAGAAACTCAAAATTTTCGCAGTTCTGATGCTCGAAACGAGTAACCAGAACGGCCTAGGGGAAAAGTACGCATACCGTTGTAATCGGGCGAGTTTCTATTTTCAGATGCAACAGAAATTATGCGGATTGGTCAATCCGTTCGCGAGATATGGCAGTTTGGATGTAAGAAACGCTTGAGAAACTCAAAATTTTCGCGGTTCTGATTCTCGAAACGAATAACTAGAACGGCCTAGGGGAAAACAACACCCACCGTTGTAATCGGGCGAGTTTCTACTTTCAAATGCAACAGAAATTTTGCGGATTGGTCAATGCGTTCGCGAGATATGGCAGTTTGGAGGTAAGAAACGCTTGAGAAACTCAAAATTTTCGCAGTTCTGATGCTCGACACGAATAACTAGAACGGCCTAGGGGAAAAGTGCCCATACCGTTGTAATCGGACGAGTTTCTACTTTCAGATGCAACAAAAACCTTGCGGATTGATCAATCCGTTCGCGAGATATGGCAGTTTGGAGATAAGAAACGCTTGAGAAACTCAAAATTTTCGCAGTTCTGATGCTCGAAACGAGTTACTAGAACGGCCTAGGGGAAAAGTACGCATACCGTTGTAATCGGGCGAGTTTCTATTTTCAGATGCAACAGGAATTTTGCGGATTGATCAATCCGTTCGCGAGATATGGCAGTTTGGAGATAAGAAACGCTTGAGAAACTCAAAATTTTCGCAGTTCTGATGCTCGAAACGAGTTACTAGAACGGCCTAGGGGAAAAGTACGCATACCGTTGTAATCGGGCGAGTTTCTATTTTCAGATGCAACAGGAATTTTGCGGATTGGTCAATCCGTTCGCGAGATATGGCAGTTTGGATGTAAGAAACGCTTGAGAAACTCAAAATTTTCGCAGTTCTGATGCTCGAAACGAATAACTAGAACGGCCTAGGGGAAAACTACAACTACCGTTGTAATCGGGCGAGTTTCCACTTTCAGATGCAACAGAAATTTTGCGGATTGATCAATCCGTTCGCGAAATATGGCAGTTTGGAGGTAAGAAATGCTTGAGAAACTCAAAATTTTCGCAGTTCTGATGCTCGAAACGAATAACTAGAACGGCCTAGGGGAAAAGTGCCCATACCGTTGTAATCGGGCGAGTTTCTACTTTCAGATGCAAAAAAACCTTGCGGATTGGTCAATCCGTTCGCGAGATATGGCAGTTTGGATGTAAGAAAGGCTTGAGAAACTCATAATTTTCGCAGTTCTGATGCTCGAAACGAATAACTAGAACGGCCTAGGGGAAAACTACAACTACCGTTGTAATCGGGCGAGTTTCCACTTTCAGATGCAACAGAAATTTTGCGGATCGGTCAATCCGTTCGCGAGATATGGCAGTTTGGATGTAAGAAACGCTTGAGAAACTCAAAATTTTCGCAGTTCTGATGCTCGAAACGAATAACTGGAACGGCCTAGTGGAAAACTACCCATACCGCTGTAATCGGGCGAGTCTCAACTTTCAGATGCAACAGAAATTTTGCGGATTGGTCAATCCGTTCGCGAGATATGGCAGTTTGGAGATAAGAAACGCTTGAGAAACTCAAAATTTTCGCAGTTCTGATGCTCGAAACGAATGACTAGGACGGCCTAGGGGAGAAGTACGCATACCGTTGTAATCGGGCGAGTTTCTACTATCAGATGCAACAGAAATTTTGCGGATTGGTCAATCCGTTCGCGAGATATGGCCGTTTGGATGTAAGAAACGCTTTAGAAACTCAAAATTTTCGCAGTTCTGATGCTCGAAACGAGTAACTAGAACTGCCTAGGGGAAAAGTACGCATACCGTTGTAATCGGGCGAGTTTCTACTTTCAGATGCAACAGAAATTTTGCGGATTGGTCAATCCGTTCGCGAGATATGGCAGTTTGGAGGTAAGAAACGCTTGAGAAACTCAAAATTTTCGCAGTTCTGATGCTCGAAACGAATAACTAGAACGGCCTAGGGGAAAAGTGCGCATACCGTTGTAATCGGGCGAGTTTCTACTTTCAGATGCAACAGAAATTTTGCGGATTGATCAATCCGTTCGCGAAATATGGCAGTTTGGAGGTAAGAAACGCTTGAGAAACTCAAAATTTTCGCAGTTCTGATGCTCGAAACGAGTAACCAGAACGGCCTAGGGGAAAAGTACGCATACCGTTGTAATCGGGCGAGTTTCTATTTTCAGATGCAACAGAAATTATGCGGATTGGTCAATCCGTTCGCGAGATATGGCAGTTTGGATGTAAGAAACGCTTGAGAAACTCAAAATTTTCGCGGTTCTGATGCTCGAAACGAATAACTAGAACGGCCTAGGGGAAAACTACAACTACCGTTGTAATCGGGCGAGTTTCCACTTTCAGATGCAACAGAAATTTTGCGGATTGATCAATCCGTTCGCGAGATATGGCAGTTTGGAGGTAAGAAACGCTTGAGAAACTCAAAATTTTCGCAGTTCTGATGCTCGACACGAATAACTAGAACGGCCTAGGGGAAAAGTACGCATACCGTTGTAATCGGGCGAGTTTCTATTTTCAGATGCAACAGAAATTTTGCGGATTGGTCAATGCGTTCGCGAGATATGGCAGTTTGGATGTAAGAAACGCTTGAGAAACTCAAAATTTTCGCAGTTCTGATGCTCGAAACGAATAACTAGATCGGCCTAGGGGAAAAGTGCCCATACCGTTGTAATCGGGCGAGTTTCTACTTTCAGATGCAACAAAAACCTTGCGTATTGATCAATCCGTTCGCGAGATATGGCAGTTTGGAGATAAGAAACGCTTGAGGAACTCAAAATTTTCGCAGTTCTGATGCTCGAAACGAGTAACCAGAACGGCCTAGGGGAAAAGTACGCATACCGTTGTAATCGGGCGAGTTTCTATTTTCAGATGCAACAGTAATTTTGCGGATTGGTCAATCCGTTCGCGAGATATGGCAGTTTGGAGGTAAGAAACGCTTGAGAAACTCAAAATTTTCGCAGTTCTGATGCTCGAAACGAATAACTAGAACGGCCTAGGGGAAAACTACAACTACCGTTGTAATCGGGCGCGTTTCCACTTTCAGATGCAACAGAAATTTTGCGGATCGGTCAATCCGTTCGCGAGATATGGCAGTTTGGATGTAAGAAACGCTTGAGAAACTCAAAATTTTCGCAGTTCTGATGCTCGAAACGAATAACTGGAACGGCCTAGTGGGAAACTACCCATACCGCTGTAATCGGGCGAGTCTCTACTTTCAGATGCAACAGAAACTTTGCGGATTGGTCAATCCGTTCGCGAGATATGGCAGTTTGGAGGTAAGAAACGCTTGAGAAACTCAAAATTTTCGCAGTTCTGATGCTCGACACGAATAATTAGAACGGCCTACGGGAAAAGTACGCATACCGTTGTAAACGGGCGAGTTTCTATTTTCAGATGCAACAGAAATTTTGCGGATTGGTGTATCCGTTCGCAAAATATGGCAGTTTGGATGTAAGAAACGCTTGAGAAACTCAAAGTTTTCGCAGTTCTGATTCTCGAAACGAATAACTAGAACGGCCTAGGGGAAAACAACACCCACCGTTGTAATCGGGCGAGTTTCTACTTTCAAATGCAACAGAAATTTTGCGGATTGGTCAATGCGTTCGCGAGATATGGCAGTTTGGAGGTAAGAAACGCTTGAGAAACTCAAAATTTTCGCAGTTCTGATGCTCGACACGAATAACTAGAACGGCCTAGGGGAAAAGTGCCCATACCGTGAGTAATCGGACGAGTTTCTACTTTCAGATGCAACAAAAACCTTGCGGATTGATCAATCCGTTCGCGAGATATGGCAGTTTGGAGATAAGAAACGCTTGAGAAACTCAAAATTTTCGCAGTTCTGATGCTCGAAACGAGTTACTAGAACGGCCTAGGGGAAAAGTACGCATACCGTTGTAATCGGGCGAGTTTCTATTTTCAGATGCAACAGGAATTTTGCGGATTGGTCAATCCGTTCGCGAGATATGGCAGTTTGGATGTAAGAAACGCTTGAGAAACTCAAAATTTTCGCAGTTCTGATGCTCGAAACGAATAACTAGAACGGCCTAGGGGAAAACTACAACTACCGTTGTAATCGGGCGAGTTTCCACTTTCAGATGCAACAGAAATTTTGCGGATTGATCAATCCGTTCGCGAAATATGGCAGTTTGGAGGTAAGAAATGCTTGAGAAACTCAAAATTTTCGCAGTTCTGATGCTCGAAACGAATAACTAGAACGGCCTAGGGGAAAAGTGCCCATACCGTTGTAATCGGGCGAGTTTCTACTTTCAGATGCAAAAAAACCTTGCGGATTGATCAATCCGTTCGCGAGATATGGCAGTTTGGAGATAAGAAACGCTTGAGAAACTCAAAATTTTCGCAGTTCTGATGCTCGAAACGAATGACTAGGACGGCCTAGGGGAGAAGTACAACTACCGTTGTAATCGGGCGAGTTTCCACTTTCAGATGCAACAGGAATTTTGCGGATTGGTCAATCCGTTCGCGAGATATGGCAGTTTGGATGTAAGAAACGCTTGAGAAACTCAAAATTTTCGCAGTTCTGATGCTCGAAACGAATAACTAGAACGGCCTAGGGGAAAACTACAACTACCGTTGTAATCGGGCGAGTTTCCACTTTCAGATGCAACAGAAATTTTGCGGATTGATCAATCCGTTCGCGAAATATGGCAGTTTGGAGGTAAGAAATGCTTGAGAAACTCAAAATTTTCGCAGTTCTGATGCTCGAAACGAATAACTAGAACGGCCTAGGGGAAAAGTGCCCATACCGTTGTAATCGGGCGAGTTTCTACTTTCAGATGCAAAAAAACCTTGCGGATTGATCAATCCGTTCGCGAGATATGGCAGTTTGGAGATAAGAAACGCTTGAGAAACTCAAAATTTTCGCAGTTCTGATGCTCGAAACGAATGACTAGGACGGCCTAGGGGAGAAGTACGCATACCGTTGTAATCGGGCGAGTTTCTACTATCAGATGCAACAGAAATTTTGCGGATTGGTCAATCCGTTCGCGAGATATGGCCGTTTGGATGTAAGAAACGCTTTAGAAACTCAAAATTTTCGCAGTTCTGATGCTCGAAACGAGTAACTAGAACGGCCTAGGGGAAAAGTACGCATACCGTTGTAATCGGGCGAGTTTCTACTTTCAGATGCAACAGAAATTTTGCGGATTGGTCAATCCGTTCGCGAGATATGGCAGTTTGGAGGTAAGAAACGCTTGAGAAACTCAAAATTTTCGCAGTTCTGATGCTCGAAACGAATAACTAGAACGGCCCAGGGGAAAAGTGCGCATACCGTTGTAATCGGGCGAGTTTCTACTTTCAGATGCAACAGAAATTTTGCGGATTGATCAATCCGTTCGCGAAATATGGCAGTTTGGAGGTAAGAAACGCTTGAGAAACTCAAAATTTTCGCAGTTCTGATGCTCGAAACGAATAACTAGAACGGCCTAGGGGAAAAGTGCCCATACCGTTGTAATCGGGCGAGTTTCTACTTTCAGATGCAACAAAAACCTTGCGGATTGATTAATCCGTTCGCGAGATATGGCAGTTTGGAGATAAGAAACGCTTGAGAAACTCAAAATTTTCGCAGTTCTGATGCTCGAAACGAGTAACCAGAACGGCCTAGGGGAAAAGTACGCATACCGTTGTAATCGGGCGAGTTTCTATTTTCAGATGCAACAGAAATTATGCGGATTGGTCAATCCGTTCGCGAGATATGGCAGTTTGGATGTAAGAAACGCTTGAGAAACTCAAAATTTTCGCGGTTCTGATGCTCGAAACGAATAACTAGAACGGCCTAGGGGAAAACTACAACTACCGTTGTAATCGGGCGAGTTTCCACTTTCAGATGCAACAGAAATTTTGCGGATTGATCAATCCGTTCGCGAGATATGGCAGTTTGGAGGTAAGAAACGCTTGAGAAACTCAAAATTTTCGCAGTTCTGATGCTCGACACGAATAACTAGAACGGCCTAGGGGAAAAGTACGCATACCGTTGTAATCGGGCGAGTTTCTATTTTCAGATGCAACAGAAATTTTGCGGATTGGTCAATGCGTTCGCTAGATATGGCAGTTTGGATGTAAGAAACGCTTGAGAAACTAAAAATTTTCGCAGTTCTGATGCTCGAAACGAATAACTAGAACGGCCTAGGGGAAAAGTGCCCATACCGTTGTAATCGGGCGAGTTTCTACTTTCAGATGCAACAAAAACCTTGCGTATTGATCAATCCGTTCGCGAGATATGGCAGTTTGGAGATAAGAAACGCTTGAGGAACTCAAAATTTTCGCAGTTCTGATGCTCGAAACGAGTAACCAGAACGGCCTAGGGGAAAAGTACGCATACCGTTGTAATCGGGCGAGTTTCTATTTTCAGATGCAACAGGAATTTTGCGGATTGGTCAATCCGTTCGCGAGATATGGCAGTTTGGAGATAAGAAACGCTTGAGAAACTCAAAATTTTCGCAGTTCTGATGCTCGAAACGAATAACTAGAACGGCCTAGGGGAAAAGTGCGCATACCGTTGTAATCGGGCGAGTTTCTACTTTCAAATGCAGCAGAAATTTTGCGGATTGGTCAATGCGTTTGCGAGATATGGCAGTTTGGAGGTAAGAAACGCTTGAGAGACTCAAAATTTTCGCAGTTCTGATGCTCGAAACGAATAACTAGAACGGCCTAGGGGAAAAGTGCGCATACCGTTGTAATCGGGCGAGTTTCTACTTTCAGATGCAACAGAAGTTTTGCGGATTGATCAACCCGTTCGCGAGATATGGCAGTTTGGAGGTAAGAAACGCTTGAGAAACTCAAAATTTTCGCAGTTCTGATGCTCGAAACGAATAACTAGAACGGCCTAGGGGAAAAGTGCGCATACCGTTGTAATCGTGCGAGTTTCTACTTTCAGATGCAACAGAAATTTTGCGGATCGGTCAATCCGTTCGCGAGATATGGCAGTTTGGATGTAAGAAACGCTTGAGAAACTCAAAATTTTCGCAGTTCTGATGCTCGAAACGAATAACTGGAACGGCCTAGTGGAAAACTACATATACCGCTGTAATCGGGCGAGTCTCTACGTTCAGATGCAACAGAAATTTTGCGGATTGGTCAATCCGTTCGCGAGATATGGCAGTTTGGAGGTAAGAAACGCTTGAGAAACTCAAAATTTTCGCAGTTCTGATGCTCGAAACGAATAACTAGAACGGCCTAGGGGAAAACTACACATACCGTTGTAATCGGGCGAGTTTCTACTTTCAGATGCAACAGAAATTTTGCGGATTGATCAATCCGTTCGCGAGATATGGCAGTTTGGAGATAAGAAACGCTTGAGAAACTCAAAATTTTCGCAGTTCTGATGCTCGAAACGAGTAACTAGAACGGCCTAGGGGAGAAGTACGCATACCGTTGTAATCGGGCGAGTTTCTACTTTCAGATGCAACAGAAATTTTGCGGATTGGTCAATCCGTTCGCGAGATATGGCAGTTTGGAGGTAAGAAACGCTTGAGAAACTCAAAATTTTCGCAGTTCTGATGCTCGAAACGAATAACTGGAACGGCATAGTGGAAAACTACGCATACCGCTGTAATCGGGCGAGTCTCTACTTTCAGATGCAACAGAAATTTTGCGGATTGGTCAATCCGTTCGCGAGATATGGCAGTTTGGAGGTACGAAACGCTTGAGAAACTCAAAATTTTCGCAGTTCTGATGCTCGAAACGAATGACTGGAACGGCCTAGGGGAGAAGAACGCATACCGTTGTAATCGGGCGAGTTTCTACTTTCAGATGCAACAGAAATTTTGCGGATTGGTCAATCCGTTCGCGAGATATGGCAGTTTGGAGGTAAGATACGCTTGAGAAACTCAAAATTTTCGCAGTTCTGATGCTCGACACGAATAACTAGAACGGCCTAGGGGAAAAGTGCCCATACCGTTGTAATCGGGCGAGTTTCTACTTTAAGATGCAACAAAAACCTTGCGGATTGATCAATCCGTTCGCGAGATATGGCAGTTTGGAGATAAGAAACGCTTGAGAAACTCAAAATTTTCGCAGTTCTGATGCTCGAAACGAGTAACTAGAACGGCCTAGGGGAAAAGTACGCATACCGTTGTAATCGGGCGAGTTTCTATTTTCAGATGCAACAGAAATTTTGCGGATTGGTCGATCCGTTCGCGAGATATGGCAGTTTGGATGTAAGAAACGCTTGAGAAACGCAAAATTTTCGCAGTTCTGATGCTCGAAACGAATAACTAGAACGGCCTAGGGGAAAACTACAACTACCGTTGTAATCGGGCGAGTTTCCACTTTCAGATGCAACAGAAATTTTGCGGATTGATCAATCCGTTCGCGAGATATGGCAGTTTGGAGATAAGAAACGCTTGAGAAACTCAAAATTTTCGCAGTTCTGATGCTCGAAACGAATAACTAGAACGGCCTAGGGGAAAACTACAACTACCGTTGTAATCGGGCGGGTTTCCACTTTCAGATGCAACAGAAATTTTGCGGATTGATCAATCCGTTCGCGAAATATGGCAGTTTGCAGATAAGAAACGCTTGAGAAACTCAAAATTTTCGCAGTTCTGATGCTCGAAGCGAGTAACCAGAACGGCCTAGGGGAAAAGTACGCATACCGTTGTAATCGGGCGAGTTTCTATTTTCAGATGCAACAGAAATTTTGCGGATTGGTCAATCCGTTCGCGAGATATGGCAGTTTGGATGTAAGAAACGCTTGAGAAACTCAAAATTTTCGCGGTTCTGATGCTCGAAACGAATAACTAGAACGGCCTAGGGGAAAACTACAACTACCGTTGTAATCGGGCGAGTTTCCACTTTCAGATGCAACAGAAATTTTGCGGATTGATCAATCCGTTCGCGAGATATGGCAGTTGGGAGATAAGAAACGCTTGAGAAACTAAAAATTTTCGCAGTTCTGATGCTCGAAACGAGTAACTAGAACGGCCTAGGGGAAAAGTGCGCATACCGTTGTAATCGGGCGAGTTTCTACTTTCAGATGCAACAGAAATTTTGCGGATTGGTCAATCCGTTCGCGAGATATGGCAGTTTGGATGTAAGAAACGCTTGAGAAACTCAAAATTTTCGCAGGTCTGATGCTCGAAACGAGTAACTAGAACGGCCTAGGGGAAAAGTACGCATACCGTTGTAATCGGGCGAGTTTCTACTTTCAGATGCAACAGAAATTTTGCGGATTGGTCAATCCGTTCGCGAGATATGGCAGTTTGGAGGTAAGATACGCTTGAGAAACTCAAAATTTTCGCAGTTCTGATGCTCGACACGAATGACTAGGACGGCCTAGGGGAGAAGTACGCATACCGTTGTAATCGGGCGAGTTTCTACTTTCAGATGCAACAGAAATTTTGCGGATTGGTCAATCCGTTCACGAGATATGGCAGTTTGGAGGTAAGAAACGCTTGAGAAACTCAAAATTTTCGCAGTTCTGATGCTCGCCACGAATAACTAGAACGGCCTAGGGGAAAAGTACGCATACCGTTGTAATCGGGCGAGTTTTTACTTTCAGATGCAACAGAAATTTTGCGGATTGATCAATCCGTTCGCGAGATATGACATTTTGGAGATAAGAAACGCTTGAGAAACTCAAAATTTTCGCAGTTCTGATGCTCGAAACGAGTAACTAGAACGGCCTAGGGGAAAAGTACGCATACCGTTGTAATCGGGCGAGTATCTATTTTCAGATGCAACAGAAATTTTGCGGATTGGTCAATCCGTTCGCGAGATATGGCAGTTTGGATGTAAGAAACGCTTGAGAAACGCAAAATTTTCGCAGTTCTGATGCTCGAAACGAATAACTAGAACGGCCTAGGGGAAAACTACAACTACCGTTGTAATCGGGCGGGTTTCCACTTTCAGATGCAACAGAAATTTTGCGGATTGATCAATCCGTTCGCGAAATATGGCAGTTTGCAGATAAGAAACGCTTGAGAAACTCAAAATTTTCGCAGTTCTGATGCTCGAAGCGAGTAACCAGAACGGCCTAGGGGAAAAGTACGCATACCGTTGTAATCGGGCGAGTTTCTATTTTCAGATGCAACAGAAATTTTGCGGATTGGTCAATCCGTTCGCGAGATATGGCAGTTTGGATGTAAGAAACGCTTGAGAAACTCAAAATTTTCGCAGGTCTGATGCTCGAAACGAGTAACTAGAACGGCCTAGGGGAAAAGTACGCATACCGTTGTAATCGGGCGAGTTTCTACTTTCAGATGCAACAGAAATTTTGCGGATTGGTCAATCCGTTCGCGAGATATGGCAGTTTGGAGGTAAGATACGCTTGAGAAACTCAAAATTTTCGCAGTTCTGATGCTCGACACGAATGACTAGGACGGCCTAGGGGAGAAGTACGCATACCGTTGTAATCGGGCGAGTTTCTACTTTCAGATGCAACAGAAATTTTGCGGATTGGTCAATCCGTTCACGAGATATGGCCGTTTGGATGTAAGAAACGCTTTAGAAACTCAAAATTTTCGCAGTTCTGATGCTCGAAACGAATAACTAGAACGGCCTAGGGGACAAGTGCGCATACCGTTGTAATCGGGCGAGTTTCTACTTTCAGATGCTACAGAAATTTTGCGGATTGATCAACCCGTTCGCGAGATATGGCAGTTTGGAGGTAAGAAACGCTTGAGAAACTCAAAATTTTCGCAGTTCTGATGCTCGCCACGAATAACTAGAACGGCCTAGGGGAAAAGTACGCATACCGTTGTAATCGGGCGAGTTTTTACTTTCAGATGCAACAGAAATTTTGCGGATTGATCAATCCGTTCGCGAGATATGACAGTTTGGAGATAAGAAACGCTTGAGAAACTCAAAATTTTCGCAGTTCTGATGCTCGAAACGAGTAACTAGAACGGCCTAGGGGAATAGTACGCATACCGTTGTAATCGGGCGAGTTTCTACTTTCAGATGCAACAGAGATTTTGCGGATTAGTCAATCCGTTCGCGAGATATGGCAGTTTGGAGGTAAGAAACGCTTGAGAAACTCAAAATTTTCGCCGTTCTGATGCTCGAAACGAATAACTAGAACGGCCTAGGGGAAAAGTACGCATACCGTTGTAATCGGGCGAGTTTCCACTTTCAGATGCAACAGAAATTTTGCGGATTGATCAATCCGTTCGCGAAATATGGCAGTTTGCAGATAAGAAACGCTTGAGAAACTCAAAATTTTCGCAGTTCTGATGCTCGAAGCGAGTAACCAGAACGGCCTAGGGGAAAAGTACGCATACCGTTGTAATCGGGCGAGTTTCTATTTTCAGATGCAACAGAAATTTTGCGGATTGGTCAATCCGTTCGCGAGATATGGCAGTTTGGATGTAAGAAACGCTTGAGAAACTCAAAATTTTCGCGGTTCTGATGCTCGAAACGAATAACTAGAACGGCCTAGGGGAAAACTACAACTACCGTTGTAATCGGGCGAGTTTCCACTTTCAGATGCAACAGAAATTTTGCGGATTGATCAATCCGTTCGCGAGATATGGCAGTTTGGAGATAAGAAACGCTTGAGAAACTAAAAATTTTCGCAGTTCTGATGCTCGAAACGAGTAACTAGAACGGCCTAGGGGAAAAGTGCGCATACCGTTGTAATCGGGCGAGTTTCTACTTTCAGATGCAACAGAAATTTTGCGGATTGGTCAATCCGTTCGCGAGATATGGCAGTTTGGATGTAAGAAACGCTTGAGAAACTCAAAATTTTCGCAGGTCTGATGCTCGAAACGAGTAACTAGAACGGCCTAGGGGAAAAGTACGCATACCGTTGTAATCGGGCGAGTTTCTACTTTCAGATGCAACAGAAATTTTGCGGATTGGTCAATCCGTTCGCGAGATATGGCAGTTTGGAGGTAAGATACGCTTGAGAAACTCAAAATTTTCGCAGTTCTGATGCTCGACACGAATAACTAGAACGGCCTAGGGGAAAAGTGCCCATACCGTTGTAATCGGGCGAGTTTCTACTTTCAGATGCAACAAAAACCTTGCGGATTGATCAATCCGTTCGCGAGATATGGCAGTTTGGAGATAAGAAACGCATGAGAAACTCAAAATTTTCGCAGTTCTGATGCTCGAAACGAGTAACTAGAACGGCTTAGGGGAAAAGTACGCATACCTTTGTAATCGGGCGAGTTTCTACTTTCAGATGCAACAGAAATTTTGCGGATTGGTCAATCCGTTCGCGAGATATGGCAGTTTGGAGGTAAGAAACGCTTGAGAAACTCAAAATTTTCGCAGGTCTGATGCTCGAAACGAGTAACTAGAACGGCCTAGGGGAAAAGTACGCATACCGTTGTAATCGGGCGAGTTTCTACTTTCAGATGCAACAGAAATTTTGCGGATTGGTCAGTCCGTTCGCGAGATATGGCAGTTTGGAGGTAAGATACGCTTGAGAAACTCAAAATTTTCGCAGTTCTGATGCTCGACACGAATGACTAGGACGGCCTAGGGGAGAAGTACGCATACCGTTGTAATCGGGCGAGTTTCTACTTTCAGATGCAACAGAAATTTTGCGGATTGGTCAATCCGTTCACGAGATATGGCAGTTTGGAGGTAAGAAACGCTTGAGAAACTCAAAATTTTCGCAGTTCTGATGCTCGCCACGAATAACTAGAACGGCCTAGGGGAAAAGTACGCATACCGTTGTAATCGGGCGAGTTTTTACTTTCAGATGCAACAGAAATTTTGCGGATTGATCAATCCGTTCGCGAGATATGACATTTTGGAGATAAGAAACGCTTGAGAAACTCAAAATTTTCGCAGTTCTGATGCTCGAAACGAGTAACTAGAACGGCCTAGGGGAAAAGTACGCATACCGTTGTAATCGGGCGAGTATCTATTTTCAGATGCAACAGAAATTTTGCGGATTGGTCAATCCGTTCGCGAGATATGGCAGTTTGGATGTAAGAAACGCTTGAGAAACGCAAAATTTTCGCAGTTCTGATGCTCGAAACGAATAACTAGAACGGCCTAGGGGAAAACTACAACTACCGTTGTAATCGGGCGGGTTTCCACTTTCAGATGCAACAGAAATTTTGCGGATTGATCAATCCGTTCGCGAAATATGGCAGTTTGCAGATAAGAAACGCTTGAGAAACTCAAAATTTTCGCAGTTCTGATGCTCGAAGCGAGTAACCAGAACGGCCTAGGGGAAAAGTACGCATACCGTTGTAATCGGGCGAGTTTCTATTTTCAGATGCAACAGAAATTTTGCGGATTGGTCAATCCGTTCGCGAGATATGGCAGTTTGGATGTAAGAAACGCTTGAGAAACTCAAAATTTTCGCAGGTCTGATGCTCGAAACGAGTAACTAGAACGGCCTAGGGGAAAAGTACGCATACCGTTGTAATCGGGCGAGTTTCTACTTTCAGATGCAACAGAAATTTTGCGGATTGGTCAATCCGTTCGCGAGATATGGCAGTTTGGAGGTAAGATACGCTTGAGAAACTCAAAATTTTCGCAGTTCTGATGCTCGACACGAATGACTAGGACGGCCTAGGGGAGAAGTACGCATACCGTTGTAATCGGGCGAGTTTCTACTTTCAGATGCAACAGAAATTTTGCGGATTGGTCAATCCGTTCACGAGATATGGCCGTTTGGATGTAAGAAACGCTTTAGAAACTCAAAATTTTCGCAGTTCTGATGCTCGAAACGAATAACTAGAACGGCCTAGGGGAAAAGTGCGCATACCGTTGTAATCGGGCGAGTTTCTACTTTCAGATGCAACAGAAATTTTGCGGATTGATCAATCCGTTCGCGAGATATGACATTTTGGAGATAAGAAACGCTTGAGAAACTCAAAATTTTCGCAGTTCTGATGCTCGAAACGAGTAACTAGAACGGCCTAGGGGAAAAGTACGCATACCGTTGTAATCGGGCGAGTATCTATTTTCAGATGCAACAGAAATTTTGCGGATTGGTCAATCCGTTCGCGAGATATGGCAGTTTGGATGTAAGAAACGCTTGAGAAACGCAAAATTTTCGCAGTTCTGATGCTCGAAACGAATAACTAGAACGGCCTAGGGGAAAACTACAACTACCGTTGTAATCGGGCGGGTTTCCACTTTCAGATGCAACAGAAATTTTGCGGATTGATCAATCCGTTCGCGAAATATGGCAGTTTGCAGATAAGAAACGCTTGAGAAACGCAAAATTTTCGCAGGTCTGATGCTCGAAACGAGTAACTAGAACGGCCTAGGGGAAAAGTACGCATACCGTTGTAATCGGGCGAGTTTCTACTTTCAGATGCAACAGAAATTTTGCGGATTGGTCAATCCGTTCGCGAGATATGGCAGTTTGGAGGTAAGATACGCTTGAGAAACTCAAAATTTTCGCAGTTCTGATGCTCGACACGAATGACTAGGACGGCCTAGGGGAGAAGTACGCATACCGTTGTAATCGGGCGAGTTTCTACTTTCAGATGCAACAGAAATTTTGCGGATTGGTCAATCCGTTCACGAGATATGGCCGTTTGGATGTAAGAAACGCTTTAGAAACTCAAAATTTTCGCAGTTCTGATGCTCGAAACGAATAACTAGAACGGCCTAGGGGAAAAGTGCGCATACCGTTGTAATCGGGCGAGTTTCTACTTTCAGATGCTACAGAAATTTTGCGGATTGATCAACCCGTTCGCGAGATATGGCAGTTTGGAGGTAAGAAACGCTTGAGAAACTCAAAATTTTCGCAGTTCTGATGCTCGCCACGAATAACTAGAACGGCCTAGGGGAAAAGTACGCATACCGTTGTAATCGGGCGAGTTTTTACTTTCAGATGCAACAGAAATTTTGCGGATTGATCAATCCGTTCGCGAGATATGACAGTTTGGAGATAAGAAACGCTTGAGAAACTCAAAATTTTCGCAGTTCTGATGCTCGAAACGAGTAACTAGAACGGCCTAGGGGAATAGTACGCATACCGTTGTAATCGGGCGAGTTTCTACTTTCAGATGCAACAGAGATTTTGCGGATTAGTCAATCCGTTCGCGAGATATGGCAGTTTGGAGGTAAGAAACGCTTGAGAAACTCAAAATTTTCGCCGTTCTGATGCTCGAAACGAATAACTAGAACGGCCTAGGGGAAAAGTACGCATACCGTTGTAATCGGGCGAGTTTCCACTTTCAGATGCAACAGAAATTTTGCGGATTGATCAATCCGTTCGCGAAATATGGCAGTTTGCAGATAAGAAACGCTTGAGAAACTCAAAATTTTCGCAGTTCTGATGCTCGAAGCGAGTAACCAGAACGGCCTAGGGGAAAAGTACGCATACCGTTGTAATCGGGCGAGTTTCTATTTTCAGATGCAACAGAAATTTTGCGGATTGGTCAATCCGTTCGCGAGATATGGCAGTTTGGATGTAAGAAACGCTTGAGAAACTCAAAATTTTCGCGGTTCTGATGCTCGAAACGAATAACTAGAACGGCCTAGGGGAAAACTACAACTACCGTTGTAATCGGGCGAGTTTCCACTTTCAGATGCAACAGAAATTTTGCGGATTGATCAATCCGTTCGCGAGATATGGCAGTTTGGAGATAAGAAACGCTTGAGAAACTAAAAATTTTCGCAGTTCTGATGCTCGAAACGAGTAACTAGAACGGCCTAGGGGAAAAGTGCGCATACCGTTGTAATCGGGCGAGTTTCTACTTTCAGATGCAACAGAAATTTTGCGGATTGGTCAATCCGTTCGCGAGATATGGCAGTTTGGATGTAAGAAACGCTTGAGAAACTCAAAATTTTCGCAGGTCTGATGCTCGAAACGAGTAACTAGAACGGCCTAGGGGAAAAGTACGCATACCGTTGTAATCGGGCGAGTTTCTACTTTCAGATGCAACAGAAATTTTGCGGATTGGTCAATCCGTTCGCGAGATATGGCAGTTTGGAGGTAAGATACGCTTGAGAAACTCAAAATTTTCGCAGTTCTGATGCTCGACACGAATAACTAGAACGGCCTAGGGGAAAAGTGCCCATACCGTTGTAATCGGGCGAGTTTCTACTTTCAGATGCAACAAAAACCTTGCGGATTGATCAATCCGTTCGCGAGATATGGCAGTTTGGAGATAAGAAACGCATGAGAAACTCAAAATTTTCGCAGTTCTGATGCTCGAAACGAGTAACCAGAACGGCCTAGGGGAAAAGTACGCATACCGTTGTAATCGGGCGAGTTTCTATTTTCAGATGCAACAGAAATTTTGCGGATTGGTCAATCCGTTCGCGAGATATGGCAGTTTGGATGTAAGAAACGCTTGAGAAACTCAAAATTTTCGCAGGTCTGATGCTCGAAACGAGTAACTAGAACGGCCTAGGGGAAAAGTGCGCATACCGTTGTAATCGGGCGAGTTTCTACTTTCAGATGCAACAGAAATTTTGCGGATTGGTCAATCCGTTCGCGAGATATGGCAGTTTGGATGTAAGAAACGCTTGAGAAACTCAAAATTTTCGCAGGTCTGATGCTCGAAACGAGTAACTAGAACGGCCTAGGGGAAAAGTACGCATACCGTTGTAATCGGGCGAGTTTCTACTTTCAGATGCAACAGAAATTTTGCGGATTGGTCAATCCGTTCGCGAGATATGGCAGTTTGGAGGTAAGATACGCTTGAGAAACTCAAAATTTTCGCAGTTCTGATGCTCGACACGAATAACTAGAACGGCCTAGGGGAAAAGTGCCCATACCGTTGTAATCGGGCGAGTTTCTACTTTCAGATGCAACAAAAACCTTGCGGATTGATCAATCCGTTCGCGAGATATGGCAGTTTGGAGATAAGAAACGCATGAGAAACTCAAAATTTTCGCAGTTCTGATGCTCGAAACGAGTAACTAGAACGGCTTAGGGGAAAAGTACGCATACCTTTGTAATCGGGCGAGTTTCTACTTTCAGATGCAACAGAAATTTTGCGGATTGGTCAATCCGTTCGCGAGATATGGCAGTTTGGAGGTAAGAAACGCTTGAGAAACTCAAAATTTTCGCAGTTCTGATGCTCGAAACGAGTAACCAGAACGGCCTAGGGGAAAAGTACGCATACCGTTGTAATCGGGCGAGTTTCTATTTTCAGATGCAACAGAAATTTTGCGGATTGGTCAATCCGTTCGCGAGATATGGCAGTTTGGATGTAAGAAACGCTTGAGAAACTCAAAATTTTCGCAGGTCTGATGCTCGAAACGAGTAACTAGAACGGCCTAGGGGAAAAGTACGCATACCTTTGTAATCGGGCGAGTTTCTACTTTCAGATGCAACAGAAATTTTGCGGATTGGTCAATCCGTTCGCGAGATATGGCAGTTTGGAGATAAGAAACGCATGAGAAACTCAAAATTTTCGCAGTTCTGATGCTCGAAACGAGTAACTAGAACGGCTTAGGGGAAAAGTACGCATACCTTTGTAATCGGGCGAGTTTCTACTTTCAGATGCAACAGAAATTTTGCGGATTGGTCAATCCGTTCGCGAGATATGGCAGTTTGGAGGTAAGAAACGCTTGAGAAACTCAAAATTTTCGCAGTTCTGATGCTCGAAACGAGTAACCAGAACGGCCTAGGGGAAAAGTACGCATACCGTTGTAATCGGGCGAGTTTCTACTTTCAGATGCCTCAGAAATTTTGCGGATTGGTCAATCCGTTCGCGAGATATGTCAGTTTGGAGGTAAGAAACGCTTGAGAAACTCAAAATTTTCGCAGTTCTGATGCTCGAAACGAGTAACTAGAACGGCCTAGGGGAAAAGTACGCATACCGTTGTAATCGGGCGAGTTTCTACTTTCAGATGCAACAGAAATTTTGCGGATTGGTCAATCCGTTCGCGAGATATGGCAGTTTGGAGGTAATATACGCTTGAGAAACTCAAAATTTTCGCAGTTCTGATGCTCGACACGAATAACTAGAACGGCCTAGGGGAAAAGTGCCCATACCGTTGTAATCGGACGAGTTTCTACTTTCAGATGCAACAAAAACCTTGCGGATTGATCAATCCGTTCGCGAGATAGGGCAGTTTGGAGATAAGAAACGCTTGAGAAACTCAAAATTTTCGCAGTTCTGATGCTCGAAACGAGTTACTAGAACGGCCTAGGGGAAAAGTACGCATACCGTTGTAATCGGGCGAGTTTCTATTTTCAGATGCAACAGAAATTTTGCGGATTGGTCAATCCGTTCGCGAGATAGGGCAGTTTGGATGTAAGAAACGCTTGAGAAACTCAAAATTTTCGCAGTTCTGAGGCTCGAAACGAATAACTAGAACGGCCTAGGGGAAAACTACAACTACCGTTGTAATCGGGCGAGTTTCCACTTTCAGATGCAAAAAAACCTTGCGGATTGATCAATCCGTTCGCGAGATATGGCAGTTTGGAGATAAGAAACGCTTGAGAAACTCAAAATTTTCGCAGTTCTGATGCTAGAAACGAGTAACCAGAACGGCCTAGGGGAAAAGTACGCATACCGTTGTAATCGGGCGAGTTTCTACTTTCAGATGTAACAGAAATTTTGCGGATTGGTCAATCCGTTCGCGAGATATGGCAGTTTGGAGGTAAGAAACGCTTGAGAAACTCAAAATTTTCGCAGTTCTGATGCTCGACACGAATAACTAGAACGGCCTAGGGGAAAAGTACGCATACCGTTGTAATCGGGCGAGTTTCTGTTTTCAGATGCAACAGAAATTTTGCGGATTGGTCAATCCGTTCGCGAGATATGGCAGTTTGGAGATAAGAAACGCTTGAGAAACTCAAAATTTTCGCAGTTCTGATGCTCGAAACGAGTAACCAGAACGGCCTAGGGGAAAAATACGCATACCGTTGTAATCAGGCGAGTTTCTATTTTCAGATGCAACAGAAATTTTGCGGATTGGTCAATCCGTTCGCGAGATATGTCAGTTTGGAGGTAAGAAACGCTTGAGAAACTCAAAATTTTCGCAGTTCTGATGCTCGAAACGAGTAACTAGAACGGCCTAGGGGAAAAGTACGCATAACGTTGTAATCGGGCGAGTTTCTACTTTCAGATGCAACAGAAATTTTGCGGATTGGTCAATCCGTTCGCGAGATATGGCAGTTTGGAGGTAATATACGCTTGAGAAACTCAAAATTTTCGCAGTTCTGATGCTCGACACGAATAACTAGAACGGCCTAGGGGAAAAGTGCCCATACCGTTGTAATCGGACGAGTTTCTACTTTCAGATGCAACAAAAACCTTGCGGATTGATCAATCCGTTCGCGAGATAGGGCAGTTTGGAGATAAGAAACGCTTGAGAAACTCAAAATTTTCGCAGTTCTGATGCTCGAAACGAGTTACTAGAACGGCCTAGGGGAAAAGTACGCATACCGTTGTAATCGGGCGAGTTTCTATTTTCAGATGCAACAGAAATTTTGCGGATTGGTCAATCCGTTCGCGAGATAGGGCAGTTTGGATGTAAGAAACGCTTGAGAAACTCAAAATTTTCGCAGTTCTGATGCTCGAAACGAATAACTAGAACGGCCTAGGGGAAAACTACAACTACCGTTGTAATCGGGCGAGTTTCCACTTTCAGATGCAACAGAAATTTTGCGGATTGATCAATCCGTTCGCGAGATATGGCAGTTTGGAGATAAGAAACGCTTGAGAAACTCAAAATTTTCGCAGTTCTGATGCTCGCCACGAATAACTAGAACGGCCTAGGGGAAAAGTGCGCATACCGTTGTAATCGGGCGAGTTTCTACTTTCAGATGCAACAGAAATTTTGCGGATTGATCAATCCGTTCGCGAAATATGGCAGTTTGGAGGTAAGAAATGCTTGAGAAACTCAAAATTTTCGCAGTTCTGATGCTCGAAACGAATAACTAGAACGGCCTAGGGGAAAAGTGCCCATACCGTTGTAATCGGGTGAGTTTCTACTTTCAGATGCAAAAAAACCTTGCGGATTGATCAATCCGTTCGCGAGATATGGCAGTTTGGAGATAAGAAACGCTTGAGAAACTCAAAATTTTCGCAGTTCTGATGCTAGAAACGAGTAACCAGAACGGCCTAGGGGAAAAGTACGCATACCGTTGTAATCGGGCGAGTTTCTACTTTCAGATGTAACAGAAATTTTGCGGATTGGTCAATCCGTTCGCGAGATATGGCAGTTTGGAGGTAAGAAACGCTTGAGAAACTCAAAATTTTCGCAGTTCTGATGCTCGACACGAATAACTAGAACGGCCTAGGGGAAAAGTACGCATACCGTTGTAATCGGGCGAGTTTCTGTTTTCAGATGCAACAGAAATTTTGCGGATTGGTCAATCCGTTCGCGAGATATGGCAGTTTGGAGATAAGAAACGCTTGAGAAACTCAAAATTTTCGCAGTTCTGATGCTCGAAACGAGTAACCAGAACGGCCTAGGGGAAAAGTACGCATACCGTTGTAATCAGGCGAGTTTCTATTTTCAGATGCAACAGAAATTTTGCGGATTGGTCAATCCGTTCGCGAGATATGGCAGTTTGGATGTAAGAAACGCTTGAGAAACTCAAAATTTTCGCGGTTCTGATGCTCGAAACGAATAACGAGAACGGCCTAGGGGAAAACTACAACTACCGTTGTAATCGGGCGAGTTTCCACTTTCAGATGAAACAGAAATTTTGCGGATTGATCAATCCGTTCGCGAGATATGGCAGTTTGGATGTAAGAAACGCTTTAGAAACTCAAAATTTTCGCAGTTCTGATGCTCGAAACGAATAACTAGAACGGCCCAGGGGAAAAGTGCGCATACCGTTTTAATCGGGCGAGTTTCTACTTTCAAATGCAACAGAAATTTTGCGGATTGGTCAATGCGTTCGCGAGATATGGCAGTTTGGAGGTAAGAAACGCTTGAGAAACTCAAAATTTTCGCAGTTCTGATGCTCGAAACGAGTAACTAGAACGGCCTAGGGGAAAAGTACGCATACCGTTGTAATCGGGCGAGTTTCTACTTTCAGATGCAACAGAAGTTTTGCGGATTGGTCAATCCGTTCGCGAGATATGGCAGTTTGGAGGTAAGATACGCTTGAGAAACTCAAAATTTTCGCAGTTCTGATGCTCGACACGAATAACTAGAACGGCCTAGGGGAAAAGTGCCCATACCGTTGTAATCGGGCGAGTTTCTACTTTCAGATGCAACAAAAACCTTGCGGATTGATCAATCCGTTCGCGAGATATGGCAGTTTGGATATAAGAAACGCTTGAGAAACTCAAAATTTTCGCAGTTCTGATGCTCGAAACGAGTAACTAGAACGGCCTAGGGGAAAAGTACGCATACCGTTGTAATCGGGCGAGTTTCTATTTTCAGATGCAACAGAAATTTTGCGGATTGGTCAATCCGTTCGCGAGATATGGCAGTTTGGATGTAAGAAACGCTTGAGAAACTCAAAATTATCGCAGTTCTGATGCTCGAAACGAGTAACCAGGACGGCCTAGGGGAAAAGTACGCATACCGTTGTAATCGGGCGAGTTTCTATTTTCAGATGCAACAGAAATTTTGCGGATTGGTCAATCCGTTCGCGAGATATGGCAGTTTGGATGTAAGAAACGCTTGAGAAACTCAAAATTTTCGCGGTTCTGATGCTCGAAACGAATAACTAGAACGGCCTAGGGGAAAACTACAACTACCGTTGTAATCGGGCGAGTTTCCACTTTCAGATGCAACAGAAATTTTGCGGATTGATCAATCCGTTCGCGAGATATGGCAGTTTGGAGATAAGAAACGCTTGAGAAACTAAAAATTTTCGCTGTTCTGATGCTCGAAACGAGTAACTAGAACGGCCTAGGGGAAAAGTGCGCATAGCGTTGTAATCGGGCGAGTTTCTACTTTCAGATGCCTCAGAAATTTTGCGGATTGGTCAATCCGTTCGCGAGATATGTCAGTTTGGAGGTAAGAAACGCTTGAGAAACTCAAAATTTTCGCCGTTCTGATGCTCGAAACGAATAACTAGAACGGCCTAGGGGAAAAGTACGCATACCGTTGTAATCGGGCGAGTTTCCACTTTCAGATGCAACAGAAATTTTGCGGATTGATCAATCCGTTCGCGAGATATGGCAGTTTGGAGATAAGAAACGCTTGAGAAACTAAAAATTTTCGCAGTTCTGATGCTCGAAACGAGTAACTAGAACGGCCTAGGGGAAAAGTGCGCATACCGTTGTAATCGGGCGAGTTTCTACTTTCAGATGCAACAGAAATTTTGCGGATTGGTCAATCCGTTCGCGAGATATGGCAGTTTGGATGTAAGAAACGCTTGAGAAACTCAAAATTTTCGCAGGTCTGATGCTCGAAACGACTAACTAGAACGGCCTAGGGGAAAAGTACGCATACCGTTGTAATCGGGCGAGTTTCTACTTTCAGATGCAACAGAAATTTTGCGGATTGGTCAATCCGTTCGCCAGATATGGCAGTTTCGAGGTAAGATACGCTTGAGAAACTCAAAATTTTCGCATTTCTGATGCTCGACACGAATAACTAGAACGGCCTAGGGGAAAAGTGCCCATACCGTTGTAATCGGGCGAGTTTCTACTTTCAGATGCAACAAAAACCTTGCGGATTGATCAATCCGTTCGCGAGATATGGCAGTTTGGAGATAAGAAACGCATGAGAAACTCAAAATTTTCGCAGGTCTGATGCTCGAAACGAGTAACTAGAACGGCCTAGGGGAAAAGTACGCATACCGTTGTAATCGGGCGAGTTTCTACTTTCAGATGCAACAGAAATTTTGCGGATTGGTCAATCCGTTCGCGAGATATGGCAGTTTGGAGGTAAGATACGCTTGAGAAACTCAAAATTTTCGCAGTTCTGATGCTCGACACGAATGACTAGGACGGCCTAGGGGAGAAGTACGCATACCGTTGTAATCGGGCGAGTTTCTACTTTCAGATGCAACAGAAATTTTGCGGATTGGTCAATCCGTTCACGAGATATGGCCGTTTGGATGTAAGAAACGCTTTAGAAACTCAAAATTTTCGCAGTTCTGATGCTCGAAACGAATAACTAGAACGGCCTAGGGGAAAAGTGCGCATACCGTTGTAATCGGGCGAGTTTCTACTTTCAGATGCAACAGAAATTTTGCGGATTGGTCAATCCGTTCGCGAGATATGGCAGTTTGGAGGTAAGAAACGCTTGAGAAACTCAAAATTTTCGCAGTTCTGATGCTCGAAACGAGTAACCAGAACGGCCTAGGGGAAAAGTACGCATACCGTTGTAATCGGGCGAGTTTCTATTTTCAGATGCAACAGAAATTTTGCGGATTGGTCAATCCGTTCGCGAGATATGGCAGTTTGGATGTAAGAAACGCTTGAGAAACTCAAAATTTTCGCGGTTCTGATGCTCGAAACGAATAACTAGAACGGCCTAGGGGAAAACTACAACTACCGTTGTAATCGGGCGAGTTTCCACTTTCAGATGCAACAGAAATTTTGCGGATTGATCAATCCGTTCGCGAGATATGGCAGTTTGGAGATAAGAAACGCTTGAGAAACTAAAAATTTTCGCAGTTCTGATGCTCGAAACGAGTAACTAGAACGGCCTAGGGGAAAAGTGCGCATAGCGTTGTAATCGGGCGAGTTTCTACTTTCAGATGCCTCAGAAATTTTGCGGATTGGTCAATCCGTTCGCGAGATATGTCAGTTTGGAGGTAAGAAACGCTTGAGAAACTCAAAATTTTCGCAGTTCTGATGCTCGAAACGAGTAACTAGAACGGCCTAGGGGAAAAGTACGCATACCGTTGTAATCGGGCGAGTTTCTACTTTCAGATGCAACAGAAATTTTGCGGATTGGTCAATCCGTTCGCGAGATATGGCAGTTTGGAGGTAATATACGCTTGAGAAACTCAAAATTTTCGCAGTTCTGATGCTCGACACGAATAACTAGAACGGCCTAGGGGAAAAGTGCCCATACCGTTGTAATCGGACGAGTTTCTACTTTCAGATGCAACAAAAACCTTGCGGATTGATCAATCCGTTCGCGAGATAGGGCAGTTTGGAGATAAGAAACGCTTGAGAAACTTAAAATTTTCGCAGTTCTGATGCTCGAAACGAGTTACTAGAACGGCCTAGGGGAAAAGTACGCATACCGTTGTAATCTGGCGAGTTTCTATTTTCAGATGCAACAGAAATTTTGCGGATTGGTCAATCCGTTCGCGAGATAGGGCAGTTTGGATGTAAGAAACGCTTGAGAAACTCAAAATTTTCGCAGTTCTGATGCTCGAAACGAATAACTAGAACGGCCTAGGGGAAAACTACAACTACCGTTGTAATCGGGCGAGTTTCCACTTTCAGATGCAACAGAAATTTTGCGGATTGATCAATCCGTTCGCGAGATATGGCAGTTTGGAGATAAGAAACGCTTGAGAAACTCAAAATTTTCGCAGTTCTGATGCTCGCCACGAATAACTAGAACGGCCTAGGGGAAAAGTGCGCATACCGTTGTAATCGGGCGAGTTTCTACTTTCAGATGCAACAGAAATTTTGCGGATTGATCAATCCGTTCGCGAAATATGGCAGTTTGGAGGTAAGAAATGCTTGAGAAACTCAAAATTTTCGCAGTTCTGATGCTCGAAACGAATAACTAGAACGGCCTAGGGGAAAAGTACGCATACCGTTGTTATCGGGCGAGTTTCTACTTTCAGATGCAACAGAAATTTTGCGGATTGGTCAATCCGTTCGCGAGATATGGCAGTTTGGAGGTAAGAAACGCTTGAGAAACTCAAAATTTTCGCAGTTCTGATGCTCGACACGAATAACTAGAACGGCCTAGGGGAAAAGTACGCATACCGTTGTAATCAGGCGAGTTTCTATTTTCAGATGCCTCAGAAATTTTGCGGATTGGTCAATCCGTTCGCGAGATATGGCAGTTTGGATGTAAGAAACGCTTGAGAAACTCAAAATTTTCGCGGTTCTGATGCTCGAAACGAATAACGAGAACGGCCTAGGGGAAAACTACAACTACCGTTGTAATCGGGCGAGTTTCCACTTTCAGATGCAACAGAAATTTTGCGGATTGATCAATCCGTTCGCGAGATATGGCAGTTTGGATGTAAGAAACGCTTTAGAAACTCAAAATTTTCGCAGTTCTGATGCTCGAAACGAATAACTAGAACGGCCCAGGGGAAAAGTGCGCATACCGTTGTAATCGGGCGAGTTTCTACTTTCAAATGCAACAGAAATTTTGCGGATTGGTCAATGCGTTCGCGAGATATGGCAGTTTGGAGGTAAGAAACGCTTGAGAAACTCAAAATTTTCGCAGTTCTGATGCTCGAAACGAGTAACTAGAACGGCCTAGGGGAAAAGTACGCATACCGTTGTAATCGGGCGAGTTTCTACTTTCAGATGCAACAGAAGTTTTGCGGATTGGTCAATCCGTTCGCGAGATATGGCAGTTTGGAGGTAAGATACGCTTGAGAAACTCAAAATTTTCGCAGTTCTGATGCTCGACACGAATAACTAGAACGGCCTAGGGGAAAAGTGCCCATACCGTTGTAATCGGGCGAGTTTCTACTTTCAGATGCAACAAAAACCTTGCGGATTGATCAATCCGTTCGCGAGATATGGCAGTTTGGAGATAAGAAACGCTTGAGAAACTCAAAATTTTCGCAGTTCTGATGCTCGAAACGAGTAACTAGAACGGCCTAGGGGAAAAGTGCGCATACCGTTGTAATCGGGCGAGTTTCTACTTTCAGATGCAACAGAAATTTTGCGGATTGGTCAATCCGTTCGCGAGATATGGCAGTTTGGATGTAAGAAACGCTTGAGAAACTCAAAATTTTCGCAGGTCTGATGCTCGAAACGAGTAACTAGAACGGCCTAGGGGAAAAGTACGCATACCGTTGTAATCGGGCGAGTTTCTACTTTCAGATGCAACAGAAATTTTGCGGATTGGTCAATCCGTTCGCGAGATATGGCAGTTTGGAGGTAAGATACGCTTGAGAAACTCAAAATTTTCGCAGTTCTGATGCTCGACACGAATGACTAGGACCGCCTAGGGGAGAAGTACGCATACCGTTGTAATCGGGCGAGTTTCTACTTTCAGATGCAACAGAAATTTTGCGGATTGGTCAATCCGTTCACGAGATATGGCCGTTTGGATGTAAGAAACGCTTTAGAAACTCAAAATTTTCGCAGTTCTGATGCTCGAAACGAATAACTAGAACGGCCTAGGGGAAAAGTGCGCATACCGTTGTAATCGGGCGAGTTTCTACTTTCAGATGCTACAGAAATTTTGCGGATTGATCAACCCGTTCGCGAGATATGGCAGTTTGGAGGTAAGAAACGCTTGAGAAACTCAAAATTTTCGCAGTTCTGATGCTCGCCACGAATAACTAGAACGGCCTAGGGGAAAAGTACGCATACCGTTGTAATCGGGCGAGTTTTTACTTTCAGATGCAACAGAAATTTTGCGGATTGATCAATCCGTTCGCGAGATATGACAGTTTGGAGATAAGAAACGCTTGAGAAACTCAAAATTTTCGCAGTTCTGATGCTCGAAACGAGTAACTAGAACGGCCAAGGGGAATAGTACGCATACCGTTGTAATCGGGCGAGTTTCTACTTTCAGATGCAACAGAGATTTTGCGGATTAGTCAATCCGTTCGCGAGATATGGCAGTTTGGAGGTAAGAAACGCTTGAGAAACTCAAAATTTTCGCCGTTCTGATGCTCGAAACGAATAACTAGAACGGCCTAGGGGAAAAGTACGCATACCGTTGTAATCGGGCGAGTTTCCACTTTCAGATGCAACAGAAGTTTTGCGGATTGATCAATCCGTTCGCGAAATATGGCAGTTTGCAGATAAGAAACGCTTGAGAAACTCAAAATTTTCGCAGTTCTGATGCTCGAAGCGAGTAACCAGAACGGCCTAGGGGAAAAGTACGCATACCGTTGTAATCGGGCGAGTTTCTATTTTCAGATGCAACAGAAATTTTGCGGATTGGTCAATCCGTTCGCGAGATATGGCAGTTTGGATGTAAGAAACGCTTGAGAAACTCAAAATTTTCGCGGTTCTGATGCTCGAAACGAATAACTAGAACGGCCTAGGGGAAAACTACAACTACCGTTGTAATCGGGCGAGTTTCCACTTTCAGATGCAACAGAAATTTTGCGGATTGATCAATCCGTTCGCGAGATATGGCAGTTTGGAGATAAGAAACGCTTGAGAAACTAAAAATTTTCGCAGTTCTGATGCTCGAAACGAGTAACTAGAACGGCCTAGGGGAAAAGTGCGCATACCGTTGTAATCGGGCGAGTTTCTACTTTCAGATGCAACAGAAATTTTGCGGATTGGTCAATCCGTTCGCGAGATATGGCAGTTTGGATGTAAGAAACGCTTGAGAAACTCAAAATTTTCGCAGTTCTGATGCTCGAAGCGAGTAACCAGAACGGCCTAGGGGAAAAGTACGCATACCGTTGTAATCGGGCGAGTTTCTATTTTCAGATGCAACAGAAATTTTGCGGATTGGTCAATCCGTTCGCGAGATATGGCAGTTTGGAGGTAAGATACGCTTGAGAAACTCAAAATTTTCGCAGTTCTGATGCTCGACACGAATAACTAGAACGGCCTAGGGGAAAAGTGCCCATACCGTTGTAATCGGGCGAGTTTCTACTTTCAGATGCAACAAAAACCTTGCGGATTGATCAATCCGTTCGCGAGATATGGCAGTTTGGAGATAAGAAACGCTTGAGAAACTCAAAATTTTCGCAGTTCTGATGCTCGAAACGAGTAACTAGAACGGCCTAGGGGAAAAGTACGCATACCGTTGTAATTGGGCGAGTTTCTATTTTCAGATGCAACAGAAATTTTGCGGATTGGTCAATCCGTTCGCGAGATATGGCAGTTTGGATGTAAGAAACGCTTGAGAAACTCAAAATTTTCGCAGTTCTGATGCTCGAAACGAATAACTAGAACGGCCTAGGGGAAAACTACAACTACCGTTGTAATCGGGCGAGTTTCCACTTTCAGATGCAACAGAAATTTTGCGGATTGATCAATCCGTTCGCGAGATATGGCAGTTTGGAGATAAGAAACGCTTGAGAAACTCAAAATTTTCGCAGTTCTGATGCTCGAAACGAATAACTAGAACGGCCTAGGGGAAAACTACAACTACCGTTGTAATCGGGCGCGTTTCCACTTTCAGATGCAACAGAAATTTTGCGGATCGGTCAATCCGTTCGCGAGATATGGCAGTTTGGATGTAAGAAACGCTTGAGAAACTCAAAATTTTCGCAGTTCTGATGCTCGAAACGAATAACTGGAACGGCCTAGTGGAAAACTACCCATACCGCTGTAATCGGGCGAGTCTCTACTTTCAGATGCAACAGAAACTTTGCGGATTGGTCAATCCGTTCGCGAGATATGGCAGTTTGGAGGTAAGGAACG
The DNA here is from genome assembly GCF_051014685.1 of Ptiloglossa arizonensis. NCBI lineage: Eukaryota > Metazoa > Arthropoda > Insecta > Hymenoptera > Colletidae > Ptiloglossa > Ptiloglossa arizonensis. Next base: position 304,328 of record NW_027478767.1, on the reverse strand, counting down.
CTTGAGAAACTCAAAATTTTCGCAGTTCTGATGCTCGACACGAATAACTAGAACGGCCTAGGGGAAAAGTACGCATACCGTTGTAAACGGGCGAGTTTCTATTTTCAGATGCAACAGAAATTTTGCGGATTGGTGTATCCGTTCGCAAAATATGGCAGTTTGGATGTAAGAAACGCTTGAGAAACTCAAAGTTTTCGCAGTTCTGATTCTCGAAACGAATAACTAGAACGGCCTAGGGGAAAACAACACCCACCGTTGTAATCGGGCGAGTTTCTACTTTCAAATGCAACAGAAATTTTGCGGATCGGTCAATCCGTTCGCGAGATATGGCAGTTTGGAGGTAAGAAACGCTTGAGAAACTCAAAATTTTCGCAGTTCTGATGCTCGACACGAATAACTAGAACGGCCTAGGGGAAAAGTGCCCATACCGTTGTAATCGGACGAGTTTCTACTTTCAGATGCAACAAAAACCTTGCGGATTGATCAATCCGTTCGCGAGATATGGCAGTTTGGAGATAAGAAACGCTTGAGAAACTCAAAATTTTCGCAGTTCTGATGCTCGAAACGAGTTACTAGAACGGCCTAGGGGAAAAGTACGCATACCGTTGTAATCGGGCGAGTTTCTATTTTCAGATGCAACAGGAATTTTGCGGATTGATCAATCCGTTCGCGAGATATGGCAGTTTGGAGATAAGAAACGCTTGAGAAACTCAAAATTTTCGCAGTTCTGATGCTCGAAACGAGTTACTAGAACGGCCTAGGGGAAAAGTACGCATACCGTTGTAATCGGGCGAGTTTCTATTTTCAGATGCAACAGGAATTTTGCGGATTGGTCAATCCGTTCGCGAGATATGGCAGTTTGGATGTAAGAAACGCTTGAGAAACTCAAAATTTTCGCAGTTCTGATGCTCGAAACGAATAACTAGAACGGCCTAGGGGAAAACTACAACTACCGTTGTAATCGGGCGAGTTTCCACTTTCAGATGCAACAGAAATTTTGCGGATTGATCAATCCGTTCGCGAAATATGGCAGTTTGGAGGTAAGAAATGCTTGAGAAACTCAAAATTTTCGCAGTTCTGATGCTCGAAACGAATAACTAGAACGGCCTAGGGGAAAAGTGCCCATACCGTTGTAATCGGGCGAGTTTCTACTTTCAGATGCAAAAAAACCTTGCGGATTGGTCAATCCGTTCGCGAGATATGGCAGTTTGGAGATAAGAAACGCTTGAGAAACTCAAAATTTTCGCAGTTCTGATGCTAGAAACGAGTAACCAGAACGGCCTAGGGGAAAAGTACGCATACCGTTGTAATCGGGCGAGTTTCTATTTTCAGATGCAACAGAAATTTTGCGGATTGGTCAATCCGTTCGCGAGATATGGCAGTTTGGATGTAAGAAAGGCTTGAGAAACTCATAATTTTCGCAGTTCTGATGCTCGAAACGAATAACTAGAACGGCCTAGGGGAAAACTACAACTACCGTTGTAATCGGGCGAGTTTCCACTTTCAGATGCAACAGAAATTTTGCGGATCGGTCAATCCGTTCGCGAGATATGGCAGTTTGGATGTAAGAAACGCTTGAGAAACTCAAAATTTTCGCAGTTCTGATGCTCGAAACGAATAACTGGAACGGCCTAGTGGAAAACTACCCATACCGCTGTAATCGGGCGAGTCTCAACTTTCAGATGCAACAGAAATTTTGCGGATTGGTCAATCCGTTCGCGAGATATGGCAGTTTGGAGATAAGAAACGCTTGAGAAACTCAAAATTTTCGCAGTTCTGATGCTCGAAACGAATGACTAGGACGGCCTAGGGGAGAAGTACGCATACCGTTGTAATCGGGCGAGTTTCTACTATCAGATGCAACAGAAATTTTGCGGATTGGTCAATCCGTTCGCGAGATATGGCCGTTTGGATGTAAGAAACGCTTTAGAAACTCAAAATTTTCGCAGTTCTGATGCTCGAAACGAGTAACTAGAACGGCCTAGGGGAAAAGTACGCATACCGTTGTAATCGGGCGAGTTTCTATTTTCAGATGCAACAGGAATTTTGCGGATTGATCAATCCGTTCGCGAGATATGGCAGTTTGGAGATAGGAAACGCTTGAGAAACTCAAAATTTTCGCAGTTCTGATGCTCGAAACGAATAACTAGAACGGCCTAGGGGAAAAGTGCGCATACCGTTGTAATCGGGCGAGTTTCTACTTTCAGATGCAACAGAAATTTTGCGGATTGATCAATCCGTTCGCGAAATATGGCAGTTTGGAGGTAAGAAACGCTTGAGAAACTCAAAATTTTCGCAGTTCTGATGCTCGAAACGAGTTACTAGAACGGCCTAGGGGAAAAGTACGCATACCGTTGTAATCGGGCGAGTTTCTATTTTCAGATGCAACAGGAATTTTGCGGATTGATCAATCCGTTCGCGAGATATGGCAGTTTGGAGATAGGAAACGCTTGAGAAACTCAAAATTTTCGCAGTTCTGATGCTCGAAACGAGTTACTAGAACGGCCTAGGGGAAAAGTACGCATACCGTTGTAATCGGGCGAGTTTCTATTTTCAGATGCAACAGGAATTTTGCGGATTGGTCAATCCGTTCGCGAGATATGGCAGTTTGGATGTAAGAAACGCTTGAGAAACTCAAAATTTTCGCAGTTCTGATGCTCGAAACGAATAACTAGAACGGCCTAGGGGAAAACTACAACTACCGTTGTAATCGGGCGAGTTTCCACTTTCAGATGCAACAGAAATTTTGCGGATTGATCAATCCGTTCGCGAAATATGGCAGTTTGGAGGTAAGAAATGCTTGAGAAACTCAAAATTTTCGCAGTTCTGATGCTCGAAACGAATAACTAGAACGGCCTAGGGGAAAAGTGCCCATACCGTTGTAATCGGGCGAGTTTCTACTTTCAGATGCAAAAAAACCTTGCGGATTGGTCAATCCGTTCGCGAGATATGGCAGTTTGGAGATAAGAAACGCTTGAGAAACTCAAAATTTTCGCAGTTCTGATGCTAGAAACGAGTAACCAGAACGGCCTAGGGGAAAAGTACGCATACCGTTGTAATCGGGCGAGTTTCTATTTTCAGATGCAACAGAAATTTTGCGGATTGGTCAATCCGTTCGCGAGATATGGCAGTTTGGATGTAAGAAAGGCTTGAGAAACTCATAATTTTCGCAGTTCTGATGCTCGAAACGAATAACTAGAACGGCCTAGGGGAAAACTACAACTACCGTTGTAATCGGGCGAGTTTCCACTTTCAGATGCAACAGAAATTTTGCGGATCGGTCAATCCGTTCGCGAGATATGGCAGTTTGGATGTAAGAAACGCTTGAGAAACTCAAAATTTTCGCAGTTCTGATGCTCGAAACGAATAACTGGAACGGCCTAGTGGAAAACTACCCATACCGCTGTAATCGGGCGAGTCTCAACTTTCAGATGCAACAGAAATTTTGCGGATTGGTCAATCCGTTCGCGAGATATGGCAGTTTGGAGATAAGAAACGCTTGAGAAACTCAAAATTTTCGCAGTTCTGATGCTCGAAACGAATGACTAGGACGGCCTAGGGGAGAAGTACGCATACCGTTGTAATCGGGCGAGTTTCTACTATCAGATGCAACAGAAATTTTGCGGATTGGTCAATCCGTTCGCGAGATATGGCCGTTTGGATGTAAGAAACGCTTTAGAAACTCAAAATTTTCGCAGTTCTGATGCTCGAAACGAGTAACTAGAACGGCCTAGGGGAAAAGTACGCATACCGTTGTAATCGGGCGAGTTTCTACTTTCAGATGCAACAGAAATTTTGCGGATTGGTCAATCCGTTCGCGAGATATGGCAGTTTGGAGGTAAGAAACGCTTGAGAAACTCAAAATTTTCGCAGTTCTGATGCTCGAAACGAATAACTAGAACGGCCTAGGGGAAAAGTGCGCATACCGTTGTAATCGGGCGAGTTTCTACTTTCAGATGCAACAGAAATTTTGCGGATTGATCAATCCGTTCGCGAAATATGGCAGTTTGGAGGTAAGAAACGCTTGAGAAACTCAAAATTTTCGCAGTTCTGATGCTCGAAACGAGTAACCAGAACGGCCTAGGGGAAAAGTACGCATACCGTTGTAATCGGGCGAGTTTCTATTTTCAGATGCAACAGAAATTATGCGGATTGGTCAATCCGTTCGCGAGATATGGCAGTTTGGATGTAAGAAACGCTTGAGAAACTCAAAATTTTCGCGGTTCTGATGCTCGAAACGAATAACTAGAACGGCCTAGGGGAAAACTACAACTACCGTTGTAATCGGGCGAGTTTCCACTTTCAGATGCAACAGAAATTTTGCGGAT